>NC_044399.1:0-300000 GCF_006542625.1 Nomascus leucogenys
CCGCGCAGGCGCAGAGAGGCGCGGCGCGCCCGCGCAGGCGCAGAGAGGCGCGGCGCGCCCGCGCAGGCGCAGAGAGGCGCGGCGCGCCCGCGCAGGCGCAGAGAGGCGCGGCGCGCCCGCGCAGGCGCAGAGAGGCGCGGCGCGCCCGCGCAGGCGCAGAGAGGCGCGGCGCGCCCGCGCAGGCGCAGAGAGGCGCGGCGCGCCCGCGCAGGCGCAGAGAGGCGCGGCGCGCCCGCGCAGGCGCAGAGAGGCGCGGCGCGCCCGCGCAGGCGCAGAGAGGCGCGGCGCGCCCGCGCAGGCGCAGAGAGGCGCGGCGCGCCCGCGCAGGCGCAGAGAGGCGCGGCGCGCCCGCGCAGGCGCAGAGAGGCGCGGCGCGCCCGCGCAGGCGCAGAGAGGCGCGGCGCGCCCGCGCAGGCGCAGAGAGGCGCGGCGCGCCCGCGCAGGCGCAGAGAGGCGCGGCGGGCCGGCGCCCCGCCAGGGGCGCGGCGCAGGCGCAGCGACGCGCGGCCGGCCGGCGCTCCGCCAGGGGCGCGGTGCAAGCATAGAGATGCACAGCGGCGCAACCCCGGTGGGGAGGCGCGGCGTAGGGCGGAGACGCACAACAGGCGGGTCCCCGGCGGGCCGGGTGCTGCGCAGGCGCAGAGATGCACGCCGCCAGGCCGGGGGTTGGGGGGCGCGGTGCAGGCGCACAGATGCACATTCGCTCGCCGCCGAGCGGGGCGCTGTGCTGGACGCGGTACAGGCACAGAGACGCACGTCGCCTGGGGCGCGGTGCAGAGACAGGTGGAACCTCAGTAATCTGAAAAGCCGGGCACTACAGGACCTGTTTGCTTACGGTGCTGTGCCACTGTGCCTCCTGCTGGCGCTTAGGGCAACTGCAGCGCCCTCTTGCTTACACTGGTGGCCAGCGCCTCCTGGTGGCGCCAGGGCACGCAGGGCCCTCTTGCTCACAGTATAGTGGCAGCACGCCGCCTGCTGGCAGCTAGGGACGTTGTAGGGCCGTGTTGCTTAGTGTAGTGGAAACATGCTCGGCTGCTGGCAGCTGTGGACACTGCCGGATTCTCTTGCTCCAAGTGTAGTGGCAGCTGGCTCCCCTGCTGGCAGCTGGGGACACTGCTGGGCCCTCTTGCTTGCATTGTAGTGGGGGTACGCCCTCTTCTGGCCGCTGGGGGCACTACAGGATCCTCTTGCTCACAGTGTAGTGGCAGCACGCCCCCTGCTGGCAACCAGGGCACTGCAGGGTCCTCTTGCTCATGTTGTGGTGCCCGTGCGCCACCTGCTGGCAGCTAAGGACACTGCAGGGCCATCTTGCTCACAGTGTACTCGTCGTATACCCCTGCTGGCAGCTGGGGACACTGCCAGGCCCTCTTGCTGGCAGTGTCGTGGCAGCATGCCACCTGCAGACAGATGGGGACTATGTAGGGCCCTCTTGCTCCCGGTGTGACGGCTGGGGTCTGCTACTGGCCACCTCCTGCACCACTTAAAGTCGGAGCACCGGTTATTAAGCCCCATCAGTTCTGTAAATTAAAACTGAAATGGAGCTATTACTGGGGAGAGCTGATGTCCCAGTTCTTGTCTAACTTGGAAGAAAGAGTTTCACCAAGAGGCAGTACAAAGATGGCACATAACTTCATTGAAAAGAAATACAGTGTAAAGAGCTTATTGTAGAAAAATGAGAAGTGGGCTGATTGTGCATGAAAACAGCCTAAGAGTCCTGTGAAGGGAATTTTATCTTGGGCTTCTTCACATTCCTGCCTCTGTCTCAAGTCTCCGCCTGTTTTCTTTGTCTGGTTTTCCTGCTACTGCCTTAGGTCCCGGACTTGCCCCACTTAGGCATGTGGGACCTCCTCACTGTTGGTTGAGGTACATGTGTGGTGATGAATCCGAATCTACTCTGGCACCAGCCTCCTTCCCGCCATCCCAGGCAGCTGACAGCGGTGATGTTTGTACCTACTGTGCCTGCCTATCTCTTTTGAATGTCCATCTCTGCCCTAATCTATACTTATGGTGCCAGGTTTCTCTTAAGAATGTCCCCTTTGTCATTCTTACGAGCATGTAGCTAGCAATATTCTGACATTTTTATTGCAGAGTGAACGATGATTGGGACATGTTAAAAGGAGTTCTAGGGTGTTTCTTTCTGCATAGATACCTCTTCTCCCTCCTACCCGCAATTGACAAATGCGCATCCACTCCGGCACTAGAGATGCTACTAATATGTGAATTTTTGGTGGTCCCTCCAGGTGAGCCTTCCCAGACTTTCCTTTTTCCAGGAGCTCCCTCTCCTGTTCATATCTAGTTATCTGTCTACTCTAACAGAGCCCACTATCCTGTGTCTTTCCCCAAAATAGTGAGGGAATGATTAGTTGGAAACGATAAGAAATGATATGCATGAAGATTAAAACTTTACAACTTACACAAATAATCACTCAAAATCACAATCACCAGTATTGTGAGCCAAATGAACCTTTTTTACTTATAAATTACCCAGCCTCAGGTATTCTGTTACAGAAGCACAAAGTGGACAAAGACACAAATGTAGGAAAAAACTCACTGAAGGTGCAGGGAAAATGGTGTTGACCTAAGTCACTTTGAAAATGAATAGAATCTGTAGGCTGAAAGCAAATGAACTATACTTCATCACTGGATTCCATTTTACAAAGTTCTTTCCAACAGTGGTAATTGTGAACAATTGAAACACCACAATATCTGTATCTGGAATAAAACAATGACTTACATAAGTCGCAGATGGTGGGAACCAGGTTTCTCACTGTTGAAGTGGGGGGTTACAAGTTAGCAAGGCGAGAAGGCTGGAATGATTCATGTGATAGTAGATCAGAGGTGGAGACATCAACGTAAACTTACATTTTGTTTAATATAGATACAGTTCCACACAGAAACCTTTATAATTAGGCGTGTGTAGGTAGGTTAGACACACACATATACTTCCTAGCATTGCTAATGAGGGACAAGATACAATGTGCTTATTTGGCAGCCAGATATAAGTTTTCCTACCATTCTGAAAGGAATCAGGCTCTTTGAAGAAATGTCTGATACTAGAACTGGGACAGTAAATATAAGAGCCAGGATAATCTTGAAGTATCAGAAAGCACATAAGTACTAAAAAAATTAAAATATGTAAAAGAAAAATAGGAGCTAATAAAAAGAGCTACAGATGGCCAACACAGGAATGAATTATGCAACATAATGCTGTAGTATTGAATCATAACTAAAGCATCAAGTGACAAGAGTAACATTTCACCTCTGTCATTTACTTCTTCCAGACCCATAACCCCAGTCTAATTACAAGAAAAATTATGTGTTTGGTCACAATGGGGGACATTCTACAAAATGCCTGACCAATCCTCCTCAGTACTATGAAGGTCATCATGAGGTGGAAAGTCTGACACACTGTCACAGCTGGGAAGAGCCTACGTGATGACTACATGTCATGCAGGATCCTGGATGGGATCCTGGGTCAGAGTAAGACAGAACTAAGGGAGTCCAGATGAAATATAAACTTTAGTTAATAGTAGTCTATCAGTATTGGTTCATTAACTGTGACAAATTGTGTAAGATATTAATAAGCCATGTGAGACACACTGATAGAAGATGTTAATAAGTGAGGAAACTAGGTTGGAGCTACAGGGGAAATCTCTGCTTTTTTTTGCAATTTCTGTGTAAGTCAAAAACTGCTGTAAAATAAAACTTTATTTAAAACATTGTTATATTTTTTGAACACTTCCTTGTTTAATTATTTATACCATGAATTACTAGTAACTGACACTGTTAACTATTCCTGTTTTATAAGTAAGAGCATTTATGACACAAAAAATTAAAAAATGCAGACTGATAAATCAAAACAAATGCTCTTTACATGTTTTCTGTTACAGTAGTAACACATATGTGTAAACTTATTTATCATATTTTTTTCTTGTACCGTGGTTGTGTCCTGGGTTCATGCTCTAAAATGCTGTTCACCTTAGACCAGAAAAACAAATAATCTTATAGGCTGTTTCAATTCATAGCTAAAGATTTTCAGAAGAGTGACTTTGTTAAAATACGTTCCAATGGCAAATTGATTCATTGTGACTGGATCACTTATTCCAAAGACTTCTTGTCTTTATTTTGTTCCCATGCCTACCTTTTAGTCGTAACACAACAAAAACAAATATTGGCCACTGGGAAAAAATATTCAAAGAAAGAAAGAATGTGAACAGAACTTGTGACCATGATGATTCAATGTTTCACCACAATGCTTTCTAAAACAGAAGAGTGTAAAAGGATATTCAAAGTCAATTTCCTCAATGAGGCTTGGCAGAAAATGGGGAAACTAGAGAAACAAAAATGCTGGGACATTCTACAGGTGATTTCAGATGTTGCTATGTTTTATGGGAAAAAATACTTTGCTTTTTAAAGAATCACAAAGAATTATTGGAAACCCAAACGCTGGAATGTTTCCAAATCTCCTTGAACTTTTATGAAATTATGTCTATATAGATAGTCACAAAGTTGATGATTTTTTAAAAAATCTGTGACTTATTTGTGTAATAAAATACGCAATGAATAATTAATGCTCATAGGAAAACATGTTAGACCTTGTGAAAAGAAAATCAATCTTGGGGACCCAAAATCACTAAGCTGAAGGGAAAAGTCAAGCTGGGAACTGCTGAGGGCAAACCTTTCGCCCATTCTATCCAAAGTCACCGGTCTGCTCACCGAGATAAATGCATATCTGATTGCCTCATCTGGAGAAGGTAATCAGCAATGCAAAAGAATGAAACCATTTGTCTCTTACCTACCTATGACCTGGAAGCCCCCTGTCTGGTCTTCTTTTCAAGTTGTCTCACCTTTCTGGACTGAACCAATGTACATCTTTCACATATTGATTGATGTCTCATGTCTCCCTAAGGTGCATAAAACCAAGCTGATCCCTGACCACCTTGGGCCCATGTTGTCAGGACCTCCTGAGGAGGCATCACGGGCACACATCCTCAAGCTCGGCAAAATAAACTTTCTGAAAAATCGGAGACCTGTCTCAGATTTTCAGGGTTTACACATGTAATGTAGGATGTCAATGTTTATAAAACAGACATTATTCTATCTACTATTACAAATATACTGTCAATTAACCTTAGACTTCCTCAAAAAAATAAAGAATGTTGATGAGGTACAAATAATATATTTAAACCTAAATTATGTTACAAGATTTAATATGCCTACTTTTCAATTTTTCAATACTGTTTTGACTACTTTAACACTGTAAGAAAAATGAGTAATGAAAACATGAATAAAAGTGTTTACAGGGGGTGCACATGTTTCCTCCAGCCTCTGCCCATCCCCAGCTTTTGTTCCAACTGTCCTGATGGTGGCTCTAAGCATTTCTTCTTTCTCTATACGAAGATCTCTCCCAGAAACAAACCCAAATCTTACTATATGTTATAGCACGCTATGATGATGAGCAGCTGAAGCCTCAAGGAAGGGATGCTTTTGTAAAACAAGACTTGTAGAATAGAATGTGTGAAAGTAAAGCCCATGGCAGAGCCCCCTCGTCAGCACACGGTGAGCAGACAGGAAGCTTTTGCCTCACCTTCCTCAATGGCTTGCAGCCACATCTCCCAGGTCAATCTTGAAGACAATGAAACTCTGGTCATCACTGTGGACATGCTACCAGGTGCTCCAAAGCCGTGGTGACCCACCCTTGGGTGGGTCCTGAGGAGAACAAAGCTCTGGTTCTAATCCTAACCCCAACCCTGTCCCGAGACTTTGACCCTGAACCTAAACCCTGATTGATCCCTACCCTGGTCCCTAATTCTGACCCTTACTTTAACTCTGACTTTGATTTTGACCCTGACCATGACCCCATCTCTAACCATACTTCTGGCCCTGACTCTGACCCAGACCCTAATCCTAACCCTAACCCTAACCCTATTATTATCTTTACAATCTATCTCTAATCTTACCATCTAGTACTAAATAGCTGTACCCAAAAGCACTTTTAAATTATTTAGCTTCTGGCCGGGCACAGTGGCTCATGCCTGTAATCCCAGCACTTTGGGAGGCCAAGGCAGGCGGATCATGAGGTCAGGAGATCAAAACCATCCTGGCTAACATGGTGAAACCCCGTCTCTACTAAAAATACAAAAAAAAAATTAGCCGGGCGTGATGGAGGGTGCCGTAGTCCCAGCTACTCGGGAGACTGAGGCAGGAGAATGGTGTGAACCTGGGGGGTGGGGCTTGCAGTGAGCTGCTGCAATCCAGCCTGGGCAACAGAGTGAGACTCCATCTCAAAAAAAAATTATTTAACTTCTTTTCCTTGAATTCTCTAAGGACATCCTAAAGGAGATGTCATTATGTATTTTGCATTCCCTCTGAGTGGTATGGCTTCAGATAAGAAGTTCTAATACTTTGCAAGACACAAAGAGTTTGGACAATAACAGCACTGGGTTGTTAGGGATGCATGTTGGCATTCAGGAGAGTCATTGGTGATGTCCTCCAGATATTTTCAGTTCACCTTTTATGAATGCATTCTGACTGTTCCATCCCACCTACCAAAATTTTCCCATGGCCACATGACTTGTTTTTTTTTGCCAATGGAGGTGAGAAGAAATAACATGTGAGTTTTTCAGGAGAAAAATCTCCAAGAAACAGAGTTTTATTCCACATGTTTTTCTCTTTTCTGTAGCAATGGGGATCATACTGATGGTCCCTCCTTCAGCCTGGATTCCTGTGTTAGGATGACACAGCACAGAGCTACCTCTCACCTGACCCATGATGAGATGTAAATAAATGAGGAAGAAGATTTTTGAGCCACTGAAATTTGGAGGTTGCTTGTCACCACAGGTTAACCTAGCCCCACTGACAGATGCACAGCTGAAGAATGAGTCCGAACTGGATCTGGACAAGACATGTGAAGAGCGCTCCAGGCTGAGTAAAATTCAAGTGTTGTCTCAAAGATAACACTGAGCACCATGTGTTATTTGGGTGGGTGTGGAATTAATAAGGTGTCAAGGGTGTCTAATATCCCAATTTTTCATCCTTGAATGGGCAGAGTCCTTGACCCCATTCCAGGGAGACTTCCAAAAGAAAAAAGACCTGCATTTCTCCAACAACCCACACTGAGAGACTTTCCTGCGCTTTTGACCTGTGGCTAACACTCCTCGCCTTTCATTCTGTTATCCGTGTTTCGGGGAAACACCTTTAACTCTCTATGACTTACAGGTTATTACGTGGCCCTTACAATTCCCTCCAGAGGTGGAAAGGACTAGTGATGAGGGTGTCTGAGCTCACAGCAGCAAGCAGGCATGTGTGCTCAGCAGCCACGTGGCTCATCTGCCAGGAGCTTACTAAATGCGATGTTCTACAACATTGCTTAACCCAAGGGGAGACGCTCCTGACTCAGAGGGTATAATTGCTCACCTACTTCTTTTTCTGCCCTCTTGGGCTCCTAAAATGAAAAGAACCCAGGGGGTGATAAAGTGAGTCAAAGGGGGTGCCAGCCGCATCACAGCAAAACAAAGACTCCTAAAAAATCCCTGGCCTAGGATGACAGCCTTGGCTGGATACATTTGAATGTGCTGATAGCGGACATGGGAGAGTGAAGGTGGTTAAAACATTCATATTAAAGAACTTCCACCCAGATTGCAAGAAAAGAGAGAGGAATGGAGATGGCAGCACAAGTCCCTACAATAAAAGTAGGTGTTTTGAGATCAGTTCTATTTGTTCTGACAAAAATTAAAGACAGAAACAAAAGTTTAGCCTGAGGCTACAATTAATTGGGCAATAAGCCAGAGGCATATATGGCATAGACAGATTTAAACATTTCTCTCTTATATTAATACAAATACTAAAATTACATACCAATTGATTCCAAATAAAACAAATATTTAAAACATTTAATGAATAAACACTGGGGTCTACAGTAGTAGTTAAAGGAGATCTCACAAACAGGTTTGGTTTTTGAAGGTTAGAAATGATGGTCTAGAGAATTCATTTCATTCCAGAGAAAGAAAGAGGAATATCTTGGGTTCCTTCAGGAATACATCTGGCTTTGCCTCATCTTTGTGTGTTTGAACTATGCATATGGTAGAAGATAACATGGGGATTTCAGACATTTTTTTTTTTTAAGATGGAGTCTCTCCCTGTCACCCAGGCTGGAGTGCAGTGGTGCGATCTCACCTCACTGCAACCTCTGCCTTCCGGGTTCACACCATTCTCCTGCCTCAGCCTCAGGGGTAGCTGGGACTACAGGCACCCGCCACCACACCTGGCTAATTTTTTTGTATTTTTAATACAGACGGGGTTTCACCATGTTAGCCAGGATGGTCTCGATCTCCTGACCTTGTGATCCAACCGCCTAGGCCTCCCAGAGTGATGGGATTACAGGCGTGAACCACCATGCCCGGCCGAGGATTTCACAGATTTAAGGTGCTAAAATCACTGGGTTCTCTAAGAAGCCTGGGATTCTTCTGCTGGAAAAATAAGTTTGTTGAGAAAAAATGAGTTGGAGGAGGCTGTTATTGAAGTGAAGCAGAATTGTTTTTACTAATCTGCTTATTACCCACTCTGAAGTGTGGAAACAAATTTTTCATGCACAAGGTCCCCTTACTGTTCCTGGAATGCAGTGGAAAGAGAACAAGTTAGTTTTTCTCCCTCAGAACACAACCACTAGAAATGTCCTACCTCAGGTAAGATATTGCCTAGTTATTTTCAAAAAACAGTGAAAAATGATGGATGTAAATGTTTGCTGCAAAATAAATACATGCTACAAACAGAAGCATCTGGGTCACAGCTATATTAGAGCTACCTGTGTTCCCCTGTTGCTGAGATTAAAACAAAAATGTCCAATAAAAATCATTCACAGTGTGGGAGAGAGGAAGTTGAAGGATGGAAAGGCCAGGCATAAAAAGATTTCAGAATTTCAGTCCATAAGGAAGTAGCTTTGTGCATTGTCTGTTGCTGTGTGCAAGGTGAAGGCTGGGGCAAGAAAACGTGCAGTAACAAGGGCTCCTTTGTCCATCTCACCTCTCTAGATACCAAGTTTCAGACGTGTTGCATTTTAATTGAAAAGTTGATATAACTTTTTTTTAAGAACACTTGCAATGCTTGAAGAGATGAAGGCTGTTGTGACAAAACAAAAGCAGGGAGAGGGATTTTTTTTTTTTCAAAAGCAAACAGCAACAACAAAAAACCCACAGACAACAAACAAACAAAAAAACAGAGGAAGAAGTTGAAACACCCTGGGCTGAGACTATTTCCAGGAAGGGGCTATGAGAGGCAGTTGGAAATTCCATTTGCTTTGCAACTGTGCGTTTTCCAGCCTGCTTCCTTTCTAAAGTATATTACTTTCTTTTTGGATCATGAAATTATACCTTTCTGTTTTCTGGAACAGCTATGTATTTTCTTTATCTATCATCTACCTATCTACCTGCCTATCATCTATCTATTTATTTACTATCTATCTTTTCTACCTTTTGCTATCAAGAGCTTGGGTCAAGCAGGATAGAATTCCAGTGTGTGTTCACTCTACCATTTAAAACAAGAGCTCTCGTAGGCATTCTCCATCACATCATAAACCTGAGCTTTCTAAAACAGGGTGTGGCAAACCACCATGCATGGGCCATGTCTGACACAGTCTGCGTTTGTAAGTAAAGTTGTATTGGGACACAGCCACATACGTGTGTTATATAACATCTCTGGCTACTTTCATGGTATAATGGAAGAGCTGAGTCATTGAGAGAGAGACAATATGGCTTGGAAAACTTAAAATATTTAACATTTAGCCCTTTGCAGAAAATACTTGCTGACTCTTGCTTTACAAGATCTTTGTTTAGAATGCTACCTATTGCCTTCTGGGTAGAATCACAACTATTTACCACAATAGACACAACTTGAACCCTGCTTCTATATCCAGCCTCATCTATTATTTCCTCTCCTCCTTATTTTCCTTCTGGCCGTGCTGATGGATTGTCAGCTTCCCAGATGTGCGAGAATCTCTCCTCCCTTCCCGACATTCTCATGCTCTCCCTCTGCCTCTCGAGAACTGCCTACCCCATCTGTCATGACAAATCTCTTCTTCATTCTTTATGTTGCAGCCCCTTTGCTCCTCCCTTAAGGATGTCTATGTGGCTCTATTTTGGGTGACATGCTCCTTCTGCATCTCCCGGAACCATCCTGTGTCTGTTAGCTATGTCATTTCTTTGCATCTGTGTATCACCAAATCTGCCCAAGCTTGCATGAGTCACTGCATGACAACTTCAGCCTCCACCAGCATTGTCCCCACTAACCACCAGGCTTAGACATTTGTCCAGTATGCTCAGGGTTGTGGGGTGGTAGCAGTAACCAGCTGGTGAGCATCATTTCTTACATCAGAATCAAATCTGTAGATCTCTGCCATTCATAAGTATTTGGAGTTTAAAATTAGCATAAAGATTTTCCTTAAAATAAGAACAAATGGCTTGGGTAGGCTTTTGGAAAGTAGGATATTTCCGCTGGTTCATTTCTGTGTTCCGTATTCCCACATGAATCTAAACACTACTCTACTCTTAGTAGCTGTGTGACGCTGGGAAAGTCACTCAATCTCCCTCAGCTAAATTTTGTGTGTGAGTAATGAGAAGAGAGTTGTTATTTGTACTTAATGAATAGTAACAAACAAAAGGCATTTAGTTTTCTGGAAGCTGGTATGTGGTAGTTCCTCATGAAATACTAGCTCTGTTGATAAAACTAGACTGAAAGGAGCTTTCAAAGTCAACAACAATATCATGCAGTGAAGGACGTAGATGAGAAGCTGCTGCTGCAGCCTGGAGCTCCTGGAGGCCCGTTTTGTCCATGATTTAGCAGGAACGCACTACCTTTCCAACAAGAGACACTGCCCACAGAAACCAAGACCATTCTTTGAAGACAAACATGTTTTAATAGCATTTACATTATATAATAGTGTAATATAAATAATTATTAATAATGTAAATTATTTATATTATTATGTTATGACTTTTGTACAGACCTTTACACCTAGGTATTCTGAAGTTGGTGGTCTGTGAGTGGCATCGAGTGATGACTGACACACTCTGACCTGGGGTAGAACAACACGTGTCCCTGCAGTTTGCTGAATTTCAGGGAGTCACCACCTGTATTCAAGAGTGTGTTTTCCTAGCCTCCTAAGTTTTGTCCACTTAAGCAATGGTTTTGCTGTAATACAGAATTACGCTATTTATCAAAATGTTACTTTGGAGAATAAAGTTTTCTTAAACTATCAGGTGCATAGCTAATGTCAATGGCTCCAAGGATGAGAAGGTAAAAAGGCCTTTTTTTTGGGGGGCGGGCAAGAGAAAAAAATCACCACATTTCAAACTGTCTCATGCTAGTCACTGGAAAATTAGAAGAGAGCACACTCCCCACCCAGCCCAGTCACAGCTACTAAATAACAAAGATCTCCTGCAGGTGCCTGCAGGTGCTCCCTTGTGAGCCTGGAGCTGCCGGCTGGCACTGGGCAGCAGGCAGCAGAGCTGGTCCCATTTCTCCGTGCTTTCCCCAAGCTGTGGGGGACACAGGCACATTAAACAACCTGGGTCCTGGCCTGGCGCTGGCTGAGAAGCTATTTGATGTCAGGCTCAGTGTGGACTTCTGAGTTGAAAGGAGAGTATGGGTCACCCAGCCCCACTTACTCATTTTACAAAGAATGAAAATGGGGCTCTAGGCCAGATATGAGAGTATACATTGTAAGGCTGTGCAAGCTCGCTGCACTTGTATCCGCTCAGCACACACTTTCTGAGTGCCGAGTGTCTCCAGCATGAGAAGGGCTCTAGTTCCTGGGGCCCCACCCTCCACAGAGGACAGCAGCACCTCCAGGGACAGAGGTGCAAAGAGCAAGTTGGGGGCCCTTCTGCTGGAGAGGCGGCTGGGGAGGGTCCTTAGAGGAAGTGACAGCTGAGTTCTTCTCTGAAGGGTGAGGCTGAATTACTTGAAGCTTCGGGCGAAGGGGTGTCTGGGAAAGTGGAGCCTGTGAGCCAGAAGCATAATGACTTGTCCAGAGAAGTGTAACAAGTTCCATATTGTTTCTATGCCAAAATTGAACAGGAGTCACCAAAGGAAAGAGCAGGATCCTGGAGCCAGGGCCTTGGATTTCACCCGCTGGCAATGAGAATGTTCACTGGGAGTTTTGGGGGGCAAAACGTGAAAGTGTTTTCTCTTAGCTCCAATTCTCTCTGTTTCTCTGTCTCTTCCTGTCCCTCTCTCTCTCCCTTATCTTCAATTTTTTATTATTCTAAGAAAACACAGATGTCTCAGACGTGGGGATTAGCAGCCTGCCTCTTTCTGGATGACCTCAGGGGAGCACTTTGGCCTCTGTGAGCTTATTTACAATAATTCACGAATCTTGCAAAAAAGAAAAGTCATGGTAGCAGAGGTTAGAAAATCTCCTAGTATTTCTTCTGATACTTTGAATTTATGATTAATATATTTAATCTTCATCTTCTGAAAAGCCACCAGTTACACAGTGAGGACCATAAAGGGAGTCTGTTTCTGTTGTTCGTGGCTTCAACAGTCAGCGGTTTTGCAGCAATAGTATTGCATGTGGGTTTTAGGCTGATGATGCTCAACAGCAGACAATTCTCTTCACCTGCCTGGGCCCCACTGCACACCCTTCCATACAGTGCAGGGTCACAGCTGAGTTCCCCAAGACACCTCGCAGGATCTTGGCTTCTGAACTTTCAGGTGTCTTCCAGGTGAAGGCTTGGTCTCATAGCCTTTGTGGCTTCCTCCAGGTAACACTTGGTTTTTTGACCTAATCCCGGTATTTGTGTGACACACGTGTGAACGTGCTCCCTGTGGCAGCGCTGAGGAAGGACTCAGTCATCACAGATGCTGAAAGGCAGTGTGCTCTTTTCCAACCTCTCCAGTCTTGTATTATTTTTACCCATCAGCCCATTTGAAAAAAGAAAAAAAAAAAGCCTCCTGTTAGAATTAAATCCCCTCTGAAGATAATAGGTATTTTTAAAACCTTTAATTTTGTTTATAGTCACATTTGCTCCCAGTGCCTGCCAGGATCCACCAGAGGGCAGAGACACCGTGTGTATTTGGCTGGGCCTCACTCCCGAGAGAGGAGACCTTCTCCTGGACCAGCTACCAAGACAGCCCCTAGTTGGAAAATGTTTTCTTCTAAGGTGAGATGCAGCCCCCACTAGAGAGGAAAACACCAGAGAGTTTTTAAAAAGGAAAAACCAAGGTAAGCCGGGGAGCTTCTTGACGGGACACAGCAGAGCCCACCCAGCTGGGGTGAATGTCCGCAGTTCCCCAACAGGACGGCAGGCGGGAGCCCCAAGTCACTGGCCCCTGCAGCGTGGGAGCAGCTGCTGAGTCGTAATCAAAACAGACACCCTGCCCTCCCGCAGCCAACCTCCAGTGCCAGGCCCAGTGGCAGCAAGTAAGAAAACCTCCGTTTCTGTACCTGCATCAGCTACATGGTGCTCGCACACGGGAGGCATCAGCCAGTTTTCTCAGTTAAAGAGGTAGAAACAAAATGTGTCTTCACTACTTTTTGAATTTACCATGTTATCTAATGTTTCAATTTAATTGAATGAATAAACTCCCTATGCATCTGGACACATGCAGGAAAATTCACAACCATTTCAAACCAAAACAGAGTGTTTTGCCAAAAGATAAGTTCTTTGATATGTGAATTTCACTTTTTTCTATCTTTTAGTGATTTTAATGTAATGAAATTGGGAAGTCTGTGCCTCTAAAAGACTTTTTTAAGAGCATGGTATTTCTCCATTTTGAAAAAAAAATTTGGCAAAATATCTTCTACTATAGGTAGAAGTTAATTGGCTGAGAGTAATAAGTAGAAGATTAAAAAACGACCTTTATCCCCTGCTATTCTGTCAAGGGCTACAGTGAATTACACACCCTGGCATGGGTTTGCACGCCACGTGCTGGAAGCCAGCAGTCATGCAGGCCATGCTCTCCTGCACTTAAAAAAAAAGCCCTTGAGAAAGAGTTCCATGAAGTTCACACAGAATGACCTCCAGCAAGACCTGGAAAATGCTCAGTTCCACGAAATACCTGTGTCCAAATACTTTGAGCGCACAGCTCTGGCATCAGGTTCCTGTAAGGACAGACCCTGAGATGGATTTCTGGATGGAGGCTGCTGCCGGAGGAGACAATGTAACTGCAGATGGCTCACGCTGCTCCCTCACGCTGCTCCCACACTGCAGGGGCCAGTGACTTGGGGCTCCCGCCTGCCATCCTGATGGGGAAGTTCACCCCAGCTGGGTGGACTCTGCTGTGTCCCCTGTCAAGAAGCTCTTCGGCTTACGTTGGTTTTTCCTTTTTAAAACTCTCTGGTGTTTTCCTTTCTGGTGGGGGCTGCATCTCACCTTAGAAGAAAACATTTTCCAACTAGGGGCTGTCTTGGTAGCTGGTCCAGGAGAAGGTCTCCTCTCTCGGGAGTGAGGCCCAGCCAAGTAACTCCAGCCAGAACTCTCACTGAGTGGGGCTGGATCTGCCCTGTTCTCCTCCCATCCTCATGCTGACTGTGGAAATCCATCCATGCCCTGTGCAAAGTCCTGCATCTCGGACTGTAAAATGGCAAAAGCCAAATTTAAAACAGATAATTATATTAACTCTAGGACGAAAAGAAAGTTCTGAGGTAGACAATTGCTAAGCAAGCAATTATGCATAACTTGTTAGAACACTAGGGTGTATTTTATTTGTTTCACTGATTATTTTCTGTTTAACAGGCTGGCTAGGAGCCAGAGGGAGAGAAAGCTGGCTGGGAATTGAGAGGCATGAGGTCATCTCAGTCCCAACATTTCCATGTAAACGGTTATGTGAGGTGGGCTGGTGGCAGGAGTCCCTGGAAATTCTCACAATCTCAGCTTTTAACTTCTGTAAAATATTATGTCATTTACGATCTCTTTAACAAATAACTTTTTTTCTAATTATAAAAGTGTATATTGTCTTTGGAGGATCTTTGGTAAATATAAGATGAGTTATAAGAGAAAGAAAAATTATTCACAATTTTATCACTCAAATTTTGATAATTATATTCCTGCATTTTTAATGAAATGTAGAAATTTTAGATTATACTGTACATAAAATGTTGTTTCTGTTTTTTCACACAATATTAGATAATAAATGTTTTACATGGCACAAACTATATATGTAAATCAGCTATTTCCACACCTGGATGCTTGATTTAACCCTCCTTATACCGTTAGCCATTTAAATAATTTCTCCTTTATCCTATGAATAACACTTCAACCAGTTATTATTCTTACATATAGCTCATTCATTCTTACATATAGCTCATTCAATCATGCATAATCTTGTTGAACATTTATTTATAATTTAATTGCATATTACCTGAGTGGATTGTGGTTATATGTTTATGTGCTTATTCCAAATATAGTGCTAAGATTAGCATTAGAGACAGGAAAATATTCACAGGTTTTGAAACTAGAAGGAGCCAAACACAAATCCACCATCCAGCTCTGCATACTCTCACCCAGCCTTAGTTTTCTTACACAGAACGTGAAGACATTGCTATTTGCCTTGTGGCATCTCTGTGAAGTTAAAGGAGACACCAATTGTACACGCAGCACTGCACGGACAGTGGGAGGCTGGGCCCCTACCAGCTCTGAGGACAATCACCACGGGTTGCCCCACGATCCTACTCTCAGGATGCTCATATGCCATATGCCACGTGAGTGTCACTTACCCAGTGAACACATATTTGTTTATTATAAATTGCTCCCATGCTGTTTTCTTTGTTTTACATGTTCACAAATCTGTTTAAAAAAGGTACAATGGGCCGGGCGCGGTGGCTCACGCCTGTAATCCCAGCACTTTGGGAGGCCGAGGCGGGCGGATCTCGAGGTCAGGAGATCGAGACCATCCTGGCTAACACGGTGAAACCCCGTCTCTACTAAGAAAAAAATACAAAAAATTAGCCAGCTGTGTTGGCGGGCGCCTGTAGTCCCAGCTACGCGGGAGGCTGAGGCAGGAGAATGGTGTGAACCCAGGGGGCAGAGCCGAGATTGCGCCACTGCACTCCAGCCTGGGCGACAGAGCGAGACTCCGTCTCAAAAAAAAAAAAAAGGTACAATGATGAAATTAAAAGTTAACTAAAGGGGGATGTTTTCATTATCTGTGAAATTTAATCCCCCAAATCCAGATTATAAAGCAAGGAAATGTCTTACAGCCCAACACTTGCCATTGATACTTTTTCGATGTTAGTGGGCAGAGGAGGGTAGTGAAAGTGAAGGAATCAGAGCTCTGATGGGTGCACGTTGTCTTCCCTACAAATCCATTTCTTGACCGGCCTTCCTTCCTCACTGGGGCTGCTCTATCCTTTTCCGCACATTTGAACTGCTCCCCTGTGGGCCATTCTCATTTGCTTTATCTTCCTAGTCTGAATTCCATGGGACCTGCATTTAAGAGGAGAGGGCAACCACTTTGGGACTGGAGGAAGTTCACCTTGTGCCATATGCCTGCCTCCTTCCTCTACAGTGAACGGTCTCTGGTGTCCCTGGGTGTTCAGTTTCTTTCCAATCATGTGTTACTCACTGTTCAGGTGGCAAATGGCCCATGACCTTTATGGTACTTAAGGGAAAATAATTAAAAGCTGTGTTTCTTTTTTAGTTAACTTTTATTTTAGGTTTGGGGTACATGGGTGGGTTTGTTATATGGGTAAACACGTGTCACAGGGGTTTGTTGTACATGTTATTTCATCATCCAGGTATTAAGCCCAGCACCCAATAGTTATCTTTTCTGCTTCTCTCCCTCCTCCCACCCTCCCCTCTCAAGCAGACCCCAGTGTCTGATGTTTCCTTCTTTGTGTTCACAAGTTCTTATCATTTAGCTCCCATTTATAAGTGAGAACATGTATTATTTGGTTTTCTGTTCCTGTGTTAGTTTGCTAAGGATGATACCCTTCGGTTTCATCCATATTAATGCAAAAGGCTTAATCTCCTTCAATCTCATTCTTTTTTATGGCTGCATAGTATTCCGTGGTGCATATGTAGCACATTTTCTTTATCCAATCTGTGATTGATGGGCATTCGGGTTGATTCTATGTCTTTGCTATTGTGAATAGTGCTATGATGAACATTTGCATGCATGTATCTTCATGGTAGAATGATTTATATTCATCTGGGTATATACCCAGTAATGGGGTTGCTAGGTCAAATGGTAGTTCTGCTTTTAGCTCTTTGAGGAATCACCATACTGTTTTCCACCATGCTTGAACTAACTTACACTCCCACCAACAGTGTATAAGTGTTCACTTTTCCCTGTAACTTTGCCAGCATCTGTTATTTTTTTACTTTTTAGTAATAGCCATTCTGACTGGTGTGAGATGGTGCCTCACTGTGGTTTTGAGGAGCATTTCTCTAGTGATCAGTGATCTAGAGCTTTTTTCCACATGCTTGTTTGCCACATGTTTGTCTTCTTTTAAGAAGTGTCTCTTCATGTCCTTGGCCCACTTTTTAATGGGGTTTTCTCTCGTAAATTTGTTTAAGTTCCTTACAGATGCTGGATATTAGAACTTTATCAGATGCATAGATTGTAAATATTTTCTCCCATTCTGTAAGTTGGCTGTTTACTTTGCTGATAGCTTCTTTTGCTATGCAGAAGCTCTTTAGTTTAATTAGATCCCACTTGTCAATTTTTGCTTTCATTGTAATTATTTTTGGTGTCTTTGTCATGAAATCTTTGCCTGTTCCTGTGTCCAGGATGGCATTGCCTAGGTTGTCTTCCAGGGTTTTTATAGTTCTGGGTTTTACACCAAAACTTTTTGTTTTGGTCTTTAATCCATTCTGAGTTGATTTTTGTCTATGGTCTAAGAAAACGGTCCATTTTCAATCTTCAGCACATGGCTAGCCAGCTATCCCACCACCATTTATTGAATAGGGAATCTTTTCCCCATTGCTTGTTTTTGTCAGAAAAGCTGTGTTTCTAAGGCTTCGCCCAACATTCTTTAACTTTTGACCACATCTCTCCCCCAGTCAATAGGCTCCAGGAAATGGGACAGGATTCTGGGAAATAAAGAGCTGACCCTGAGACAATGCAAGTGAACACAGGCAAGCTGCTGCATAATAAGTAAACAAAATGTGTGTCTTTCATTAAATATTAAACAATGATAGATGGAGTATGTAAGCATGTTACCATCATAGGTGTGGAAGTGCCTAACTATGACTTAAATTGTAGAGCCTCAGATTTTAGATCTGGAAGAGCCATGGGTTTTAATCCGTGCTGGAAGAGGCTCAAGGTTACTCTGGAGAAACACGTAGTTTGGGGAGGCTGGAGACTGAGGGGTAGGCTCTTATTCTCCAGCTCCTTCAATGAGTCTGATCTATTTTATAAATCAGTTATTGGAAAATGATTCAAACAACTCAACCCAATTCCCTATTATTTGCCCAAAGCCATCAGTCCTCATGTTTCTTGCCGCTGCAGCTGTGGGCTCCCACTCTCCACCTGCTCTTCTGGCCAGGTTGGGGCGACCAAAGTCCTCTTGCTGAGGAGAGCGGTTAGGGAGGGACCTTTTTTTTATTATTTGAGGGTGTGGTTCAGTTGTAAACAGTGTAAGTTTTAGAATTTTTGTTATTGTGATGGCGATTACCAAGCACAAAATATTTCCCATTTGCCTTGCATTAACAAAAGCATGTATTTTACACAATTGAAGTTTTAGGATCCTACTTATTTACTTTATTAAGAATAGTGAAATTTGAGCAGAGAAGAGTTCTAATTTTGCATCAGAGTCAAAAGTGAAAATGAAAGGAACAGACCCATGAAGGAACAGGTGTGAGCTGTTTACTTCATTCCTGCCAGTCCTGGTTAATGTTCAGCTCTGGCCCTGCATCCCACTTTCAAATGTGGTGGATGCCTCACCTAAGAAAGGCCCTCGCCACACTGGCTCTCTCTGCTCACCCAACTGTACCTACTTCTCTTAATCCCCTATGAACACTGTTTTCTGGGTTGGGTGTGTTTTCTGTATAAAAAAGTATTGTTGCACCACTTATTGAGGACTTTTTGGATGCCATGCTAAGCATTTCATAGTCACGAGCGCATTGTACAAACTACCCTTTATAACACTCCAATGAATTGATATTCCCATATGAATCAGCCTGAGGAAGTGGCGTGCTGGAGAGATTAAGCAATTAAATGACAATATACAGTTAATTACTGAGGGGATTTGGGTTTGGACCTGAATCTGTGATTCAAACACTCATGTCTATAACCACAAGTGTTACCATATCATTTGCCATATCAGGATTTAGAATCCCTGCTGGGGGGCCTGGGAAGATGCATTGTAACCAGATAAGAGGTAATTGCCACATTTACTGAGTTGTAAGAACCACTGTACTGCCTCTCATAGAATGCCAGGCGCCCCTGTGTTTGTCTCAGTGTCTCCAGCTTGAATTGCTTCACCCCGGCTCTCGGCAGTGCTGCTCCTCTCTCCTGCATGGATCACCTGCTCCTGGAATTCATTTCTGTTATCTCTTAGGTTGCCACTTTACTGTAGCTTCCTGATCTAAGGTAAAGCTTTGATGCTGTGCATGTCCCAGAATGCCTGAGCACTATTCTCACGTTGGGTTGGTGGTTTAGTTGGGTTTAAAATATATATATTTCTCTCAGAATGTTAAGGCCAAATTTTGCTTTCTTATTATATCTAGAATTTCAATGAAAAACTTCAGTGCCATTTTGGTTCTTGATTCTTTGTAGGTGATCTTTTTCTTTCACCTCTCTGGAAGCTTTTCAGATCTTTATCTCTGATGTTATCAAATTTCACAATAATGTGCTTTAGTGTAGAAGAACTTTGAAATTCATTTTGAGGGGAACTCAATAGATCTTTTAAATCTGAAAATTCATAAAGTTTATTTCTGGAAAATGTTCTTGATTTTTAAGTTGAGATATAATTCACATACTACATTTTACTCATGGAAAGTGTACAATTTAGCACTTTCTGGAAGTAGCACAGACTTCATCGCTATTTAATTTTAACACATTTGCAGCACCCCAGAAAGAAATGCTGCATTTCCCATTTTTCCCTCCTCCAATCTCTGGCAACCATTCCTTTTTGAGGCTGAATAATATTCCATTGTGTGGATATACTTTATATTATTTATCCGCTCCTCAGTTGGTGGATGTTTTGGTTGTTTCTACTTTTTGGCTATTATGGATAATGCTGCTATGGACATCTGTGTATAAGTTTTTGTGTGGACATTTGTTTTTAATTCTCTTCAATATGAAGACTTCAGTAGAATTGATGGGTCAAAGAGTAATTCTATGTCTTACTTTTGAGGAACTGCCAGACAGTTTTCCAAAGCAGCTGTACCATTTAAATCCCACTGATTTATTTTCTGACATTTTTATTCCTTCTGCTTTTATGCTTTTCTTTCTGTGAAATTCCATTTTAAACTCTGAAGATGAATCAGGAAAATCAATACAGCTTCTTCAACAAATAAATTACAAGAAAGTGATATATAAGAGATATAGGGGAAATGTATAAATTCTATAGGCTTAAAAATACATCAGCTAATCACAATGTATGAATTTTATTTGGGAATATAGATGGAACAGAATTGCCCATGTGTTTCTGGTTGTTCTGAAGGATTATAGATATATAGGAGTTTGTTATAGTCATTGTTTATTTACATATATGTTTAAAATTCTCCATATAAGGGTTTTAAAAATTCCACTAGAAGCCTTATGTTTTCAAAATGAACTCAGAATTTGTTTTAATCAGAGATGTTAGGACCTGCAGACATGGAAGTGACTGTCCCGTTCATACTCACAGATCCCCGGAAATAGGAGGCAAAGGGAAGCCCCAGGCAGAGGCAGAAGGAGAGAGGGGAAGGCATGGGCAGGAGCCTCTGCTGTGGTCTCTGTGGGACAGCAAGGCCAGGCAGGGCAGGCAGGCTTAGGCTGGCCAGCATGAATAACTTCAGCAGGCTCTGGGCCATAGGGGCCATCTCTAGTTGCCTAGTACCTGGCCCTGGGGTGATTAGGGAAGGTGGGTATTGTCTCCTACAGTATCAGAGCCAGATAAAGTAGGTGGTTAGGAGTATGGGTTCTGAATTGGTAGTTTGATTGGCTGGCCCTGGGAAAGGCAATCTTTTCCCAGTAAACCTCAGATGCTAGAGCATCAAGAAAATAGAAAATAAGAAAATATAATTCATGCATTCTGTATGCACAGATGGAGTCTTCCTTTGCTTCCCCAAAGGAAGAGTCCACAGGAGCCTGGCACTCCTGGACCTGAGGAAACCCTGAAAGTGTTGGTATCTGCAGATCCTCTCCAAAAAGGTTCGCCAATCTCCTAGGACTGCAAGCCTGACCCCAGCATTCTGGGAGCCAAGAGGGAGAAAGAGTCTGCGGATCTCCCCACTCAGTAAATTGGCTTTCACTAAATACTCTCTTTGCATAAGCAGCATTACCCAATGTCCCGAAACTTAGAAAAGTCCTGTTTCAATGTCTGAAGAAAATAAATTGTTTCTTTTTCTGATGTCAGGGAGGAGTATTTGACTGCCAGTGTGGAATGAGGAGGACTTGGGATCACACTCTTCCCAGTCTGCTTTGAGCCAACCTCTGTGTCTGCCTCACCATCTCCTCTGCTTATCTAGACACTTGAGAACCCTAACCCAAGCCCTTCTAGGAGTCTGTGGTTTGGCTCAGCTGCCTTTGTAGGCATCTCTTGGGGTTAAACATTTTCCACTCTGCTAAGTCAGTACAATCTATTCTTCTGCTTCATCTTCAAAAGACAGTGAGCCTTACCCCACCCTCCACACCAAGTCCATGGCACCCTTGAGGCCACAAGGTTGCTGCCATAAGATTTTTGTATTGAGTGCTCTCTCTCCAAGCAACTGTGAGAGATTTCTATGGGCAAGGCCTCTGGGTTCCTGTCAAATTAAATTTTAGTTGAGTGTTGGGTGCTATTCAAGAAGCATCCACCTTTCTTCTTCCTAACAGATCCCTAAATTATTTAGTCACATGGTTTGAAACATAGGGTGGGTGCTGGTTGACTTAACCTAACCAGCTCTGTCTCACTCTGTGTCACAGTTATTGGTTCCAAGGTGGGTGCATAACTGAGGCTCATGCCAGGTGCCACACAGCACTCGCTTGGCCCCCTAATGGACTTCAGGATAGGCAAGGGCCTGAGTTGTTCCAATTAGAGTCAAATACAAGTTGTGCTAGGTTGTTAGGAACAAGAGTGTGCTTGTTCATGTTCCCTGTTTGATGAAGGGTACAGCCTCAGAAATTGTACCTGGAGATTTTGCCAGACTCAGAATGATTCTGACTTCATTGAAGGCAGAGCAGAAAATTAGGAAGAGACTGATTCCTGGGTAGCATTCATGAGCTTCTCTGCTCGGATTCACCCTGAAGCCTGGCCCGCTTCTGAACTACCCACCTGAGTCAATAAATTGCCTTGTATTTAAAGTCAAATTGAACTGGATTTTTAGTTACTTGCATCTGCAGGTGTTCTGTCAAGCTGGTACTGTGAGTTTGTATCTGAGAATATTTAAACTGTTTCTCTCATGGTTGAGTCAATCATTTCAAGGATGATTTGAGGGTAAAAAGAATGATAAATTGTGAAGCAGTGAATTGTGCTGCCAGGCACAATTCACTGGGCAACAGAAAGCTTCATTTACTGGGAAGTAGAAAGTTTCATTTTAATGGGGCATCATAAAGGACAGACGGAATTAATGGGGGTGGTGACCTATGGCAGTAGAGGAAGTCTCCTTCATTCTTCATGCTGCAGAACCAGAAGCTTGTGTGAGAGGCAGCACACAAGACGGAAGGGGTGCAAGAACAGAGGGCTGGGAAGGAAGGTGAAAGGAAGAGAATGAAGCACGAGATACCCCATGGCTTGGTGTGGAACTTTCCTAAAGACACAGTGAGTAGGGGATGCCTCAATTGACTGAAGCCAGAGGAATTAAATGACAACTGGAACCATGAGATATTTTGTTGTTCACTGCAAATGCTCTTGGTGAAGTGCTCATGGCTCTAGAAAACTGTTTTTGGGTAAGTTTCAGGGGTGTTGGGGTAGGAAAGAGGTTTCCTCTACCCTCTTAGATTCTGTGGCTGGACCTGAGGATTAAACTGACACAAAGAAGATTAACAGAAGAAAAGCATGCACACTGTGTTTGATGTTAATATTTTTGTATGTACACAGAGGTATTCTTAAGGAAGAAATGAAGACTCAAAGAAGTGGATAGGGCGGAGAGCTTATATGCCATTTTAACAAAGAATGATGAATTGCAGACATGTCACAAGACAAAAAAGAAAAAGGGGTTTGGGCTGGGGCAAATTGTGGTAAAGTGATCAGAAAACTCACGAGGAAACTAGTGGAGGAAGTGGGTCATTTTAGGAGGGCTGTCTGTACAGATGCGTCTCAGCACAGTCTCCCCATCTCTGGTGATGAGAACGGTCTCCTCTTTCTGGTAAAGGGTGGGGGCGCCTGTCTCAAAGGAATCTACACCCTAATTTTAGGTATACAGAGGGAAGCCAGAGAGGCCTTCTGGTATCTGCTGTTTCTCAAGTGCCTTCTGCTCAAAATCATCAATACATCAAAGCAACATATTTTGGGGTGGCATGTTCTGAGGGCCCTCACTGTGAGGGGAAGGAAGCTGCAGCACTGACCACTCCTGGTGGGTGAATGGAATGCTGTGGCCAAGTGGGGTTACAAAGCTGGGAGAGCCAGTGTTGGTTGCTGTCCTTTCTTTCTCTCTCTCTCTGTCGGATATTCTGGAAGAGTGCACAGGCAAGAATGTGTCTCCTATGAAGTAATGCAAAGTAATAGTCTGGATGAGTGATACAAATTAAATCTATGACAAACCAAGCAGAATGAAAAGAAGGATAGAAACATGGAGTCGGGGGAGGGAGAAGTGAGAAAAACAAGGTGATTGTAGGCACAAAAGAGATAGGAAGAGTTCTGTGGCCAGGACCCAAGAAGCCCTGACAAAATGGCCGATCAGTTGCCTTGAGCTTTTAACTCAAGGCCACGCAAGGTGGCTTAGGGCCAGGTTGCATAATGTCTTTCTTCCTTCAGGAATATGCGGGGAGGTGTTTACAGAATGCCAGTTCTGCCTGGACTGGGGACTGAGTTGGGGGAAACATTACAGTGACCTATGAGTTAGGATAAGAGGAGGGCTTTGTGAGCCAGAAGCGTCTGAAGCTGACTCTTTTATGCTAAGGTGAGGGCACTCCCAGTGTAATGGCACAGGCCCTATCTGTTGAGTTGACTGCACTTGCATGTAGTTATAAACCTCGTTTCCTCCCAAAGCAGCCAGATTCCCTGTGCCTCAAGCCACACAGGAAGCCTGTGGTGGTGAAGCTGGTCGGGAGGACCCAGCAGAGGAGGATTTGGGAATTGAGCATGACCCCTGAGCTGTGCTTTTGGAAGGAGAAATCTGGCCCTGCCTCACCTTGAGGACATCTGATGGGAAAAAGTTCACATTTCTTTTATGTCAGTATGTCATGGTTGGGCTGAATTAGGTGATCTCCAAGGTCGTCTTCAGTGTTCTCACTCTGCATGCTTGGGGAAGGCACTCTTCAGTTAGCCAGGACAGGTGACTGGGAAATGGGGAAGGAGACCCTCCTGTTGGCTTTGTTACAAGAGTGCCATGTTTCACCGTAGACAAGAAAGGATCTCCTTTGAAACTTATGTGTGCACTTCACACAGAATCACACAGAAGGTTCAGGGGGTCCCCTCCCCTAACCGCTGTCTCCATGAGCACAGTGCTTTAAAGACGTATGCGATGCTACATGGAGATAATGCAATGAGCATAAGACCTGCAGGTGCACATTTACCTCACCCACCAGGGGGTACAAATCAGAGGCTACTCATCCTGCAAGTTTGGGCATCCCCAAGTCAGAACAGGTCTAGGCCTCTGTCTTCACCATCTAAGGATGATCACAAACAACTGATAAATGGCCTCATGTTAATATTTTTCAGAGGAAAGAGTGCAAAGGTTTATTCCATGAGTAAATTTCAGTCAGGCATTCTCTTGTGAAACCATTTCCCAAGTAAATAATGTGCACCCCATATGTAATTACATGTGTGCATGCCATATGTAAGTAAAAGATTTTGAAGCTAGATTAGAAGACCAACATTCAGGAAGCTGTGTTGTCTGTAGGGAGCTCCCTGAATTTAGAGTTAGGCCTAAAGACCTGCTGGTGAGACCTTGTAGACTATGTTGGTGGGGCCCATGACAGAGACCATGGGAAGAGATGCCATCCCTTCTGCAGACCGCAGGGAACAGCCTCTGCAGTTAGAAGATTCCAGATGCAGGCTCTGGGGCCTCAGGCTCAAAAGGAGCCATGGTCTTCTTCCTGATACCTTGCCTTCTGCTGGGTCTGGTGCCAGGAAAGGTGAGACTGCAAGGAAGATGCCATCTCAAGAATGACAGCTGTAGGGATCAAAGGTTGGCACCTGCCAACATAGTGAGGTCGGGGCACCCTGTGCTCTAAGAAGGGCTGTGTTCTTCTGGGTGACCAGCCATCCCAGGTTGCTGGGACAGTCATGGGCAAACCAGAGCAGGTGGTTGCTCTGTTATGTACAATCATCTACCAACAGGAATTTAACCAAATCAGAATGGCCATCAGGTCCATTATACCCAGTACTATACTTGTATTTGTGAATATCAGAGTGCCTCAGCCCTATACAAGTCAAATGGAGACCTTATTGGCTGTATCCAACTCAGTAAAGTAGCAAATATACAAAAACTGCTGAGAGTCCTTGAAATCCCACCCCCACACAGAGCCTGTTTGTATACAGTCGGCCATCTCCGTGGAAGTGGGAGGATACAGTCAGCCACCTCCATGGAAGTGGGAGGATACAGTCGGCCATCTCCGTGGAAGTGGGAGGATACAGTCGGCCATCTCCGTGGAAGTGGGAGGATACAGTCGGCCATCTCCGTGGAAGTGGGAGGATACAGTTGGCCATCTCCATGGAAGTGGGAGGATACAGTCGGCTATCTCCGTGGAAGTGAGAGGATACAGTCGGAAGTGGGAGGATACTGTTGGCCATCTCTGTGGAAATGGGAGGATACAGTTGGCCATCTCCATGGAAGTGGGAGGATACAGTCGGCTATCTCCGTGGAAATGGGAGGATACAATTGGCCATCTCCATGGAAGTGGGAGGATGCAGTTGGCCATCTCCATGGAAGTAGGAGGCACTAACCCCACGGTCTTGGCTGGAGAATAGTAGATGAAGGAGTAACAGGGTCACTTGAACTCCTTGATGTCTTCAGTCCCTTTGTTACTTGGTTTTCAACCTTCACACATCCTCCTCAGTAAAGTCATAGTCCTCTGGAGGACCACTGCCAATTGTGTTTATTGCTTAATTATTTTACCTGCCTCTTATTAATTACTTGGATCTAGTCTAGGCTCATTACAGGCCTGTTCAAAGTGGGTGATTTGCAACAGCCTGAGCTTGGCTTTCCTGATTAAATATAAATTCTTTTCTAATGCTAACAGAGCATGCAAAAAGCTGGAGTTACAGAAAACCGTTGGCACTCGGACCAGGAGAGCTAAGAGCATGGGAAGAGAACGTTGGGTGGAGAGATAGAGCTTATTTTCACTAATGCGGTGATTTCACTTAGGGTTGTGATGGCTTTTCAGGGCCTTTCACAGAGTGTAATGAAGAGCCATCTCATTTCTGGGTGTTTAGCCACAGAAAAATGAAATCGGGATCCCAAAGAAATAGCTGCACTCCCATGTTCATTGCAGTATTACTCACAATAACCAAGATATGGAATCTACCCGTGTCCATCAATGAATGAACTGATAAAGAAAATGTAGTGTGTGTGTTTATATATATATATATATAACACAGTGAAATACTATTCACTCTGAAAAGAAGAAGGAAATCTTGTCACTTATGGCAACATGGATGAATTTGGAGAACATTATGTTAAGTAAAATAAACCAGACACAGAAAGACAAATACTGCATGATCCCACTTGTATGTGGAATCTAGAAAAGTCAGACTCATAAAAACAAAGAGTAGAATGGTGGTTACCAGGGGCTGAGTGGGAGGGGGGCAGGAAATGAGATGCTGGTCCAAAGATACAAGGTTTCAGTTTTAAGATGAATACGTTCTGGGGATCTAAGGTACAGCATGGCGACTGTAGTTAATAATACTGTACTGTTTACTTGAAATTTGCTCAGACAAATTTCAAGTAGATCTTACGTATCTGCATCTCTCTCTCTCTCACACAAACACAATAGTTAACTGTGTGAGGTGATGTGTTAATTAACTTGATTGTGGTCATTATTTTACTATGTATACATATATGAAGTAATTACATTGTAAACCTTGGATAAACACCATTTTTATTTGTCAATTATTCCCCGATAAAACTAGAAGAAGAAAGCCCTACTTTACCTGTTTGTTTTAACTGTTCCTCCTTTGCCTTCAGTTAACTAAACATGGGGATGAGGGTGTGACAGAGATGTGGAGGAAATAAAGTTAAAATGAAGTCTTCATCCAGCATTTATTGAACATCTACTGGAAATGACCTGTAGTAGTCCATTTTACATTGCTATAAATTAACATCTGAGGCCCTCAATGGAGGCCGGGGGGCTGGATGGGACAAAAAGGCAGATGAAGGACAAATTCTGATTCTCTCTTCTGGATTTGGGGCACCTTTCTTTTCCTGCCTTTGGATGTCAGAGCTCCAAGGTCTCTGGCTTTTGGATTCCAGGACTTGCTCCATTGCTCCCGACCCCTGACCCCCAATCTCCACCCAGGCTTTTTGGCCTTCAGCCTTGGACCGAGAGTTACACCATCTGCTTCCCTGGATCTGAGGCATTTGGACTTGAAATGAGCCATGCTACTGTCTTCCCTGGTTCCCCAGCTTGCAGATGACCTGTTGTGGGACTCCTTAGCCTCTCCAACCAAGTGTGCCAATTCCCCTAAACAATCCCTTCACATGGATCTCTCTCTCTCCCTCTCTCTCTCTAGATATAGATATAGATATAGATATAGAGATATATATTCTATTGGTTCTGACTCTCTGGAGAACCCTGAATAAAACATATGGTAACTTGAAAATATAAACTGCTTCACAAATTATTTAAACAAACTAGTGAATGGTATACATTGAATCTGTAGGGGGCTAATAAGGTTAGAATAATAATTACTACCATGGATTGGGTGCCTCCTTTGTGCTCAGTGCTTTTAAATACGTCTCCATCCTCCAGTCTTCATGGCCACCTTCTAACGGATGAGAAAACTGAGTGGCGTTTAATGTGCTCTAGGTCAACAGCCCCTCAGCACATTACTCTGACCTGCTGTGGTGATTCCATGATCCTAAAATGTTTGGCTTCTATGAGCCTCGACTTCGGTGTGTACCCACAGTACTTTGTACACAGATACTGACACTCCTTTTCAGAGTTCCAAGTTTAATCTCTGCTGCAAATGCATATTTGCTAGAAAATGTTCTTCCTTAGAGAAGGACCTGTAGCTCTCTGACAGCATTCCTGACACTACACCAGGAACGCTGGCCATAGTGACAACGTCGATGTACCCTGTGATAGGGGTTAGCATTAGGTGTGTAATGCTGAGTAATGCTGGCAGGGAGGCAACAACTTCCTGTGACTTTCAAGCTAGAATTGCTCACTCAACCCAAAGCCACTGGGAAAAGGTGAGTAATGCTTCCTTCCTGCCTCTGCCTGCACAGTCAAATTGTTGACAGTTGGCTCAGTTTCTCTTCTCACCTGTAAAAGGGTAATATTTGTGTAGCCTTGGAACACATGCAAGAATCTGCAAGTAGATATTTGGAATGTGCATGTCTTGGCCTTTTCTTCCACTGTTGCTGGAAAGAAACCCAAAGAACTTAAGCTGTGCTGAACTTTCCAGTACTTCAAAGTAAACTTAAAGGATTTCCTGTTCTTTTTACAACTGTGGTCATTTCCCATTTACCTAAAATCGATATTAGCCACCACTGAAATAATCATAGTTCTGCTAGACTTCTCTGAGGTGAGCTAGAAGGTCTTGGACTTCGAATCCAGACAGGATTCCATGATATACAAGAGGGGGTTGTACTTGAAATTTACAACTCTGTAGTGGAACTTGTGCCCCAGCAAATGGGCCGTCAGCCAGTTCAACAGGTTGCCACAGTGTGGCCCTAGTCAGCACTGCCCTGAGCTCTCTGGAATAGTTTGCTTTCCCTCGGGTTTTCTCTTTATTGCTATTCTTAAAACACATATTATCTTACATAAAATTATCAACATAAACTGAACCATGATGGCCTGTCCTGCAATATGAAAATCTGCATGCTGCTTTAAAATGTGTGTGTGTGTGATGTTGGGGCTGCACTCTTATCATCAAGGTACCTCCATGTCACCTGAGTCATTCAGTGGATGGTAACGTGGGATCTTCAGGTAATTCTGGAGTGGCATTTTGTATCAGAATCCATGCATTTGGGTTTTGATCTGCTGAATCAGTTATTCCATTGAGAAGTTATGACATCTTAAGCATTCTGGTTGGCATTAAATCGTTCTCATAAACTAGCACAGAGAAAGAATAGAGCAGACTTTGGAGCCAGGCAGATTTAGGTTCAAATTCTTACTCTTCTACTTACTAGTTCTTTGACCTAAGCAGGTAATGGATTTCTCCACACCTGTGCTCCCTCATACATAAAATGATCCTTGCAGATGGTCATGGGGTTACACGGAACAACAAACAGAAAGCACTTGTACAGTTCCTGTTACTAAAGATGCCTCAGGGTGTGCTGGCTCCCTGCTGGCATGGGCCACTGTCTTCTGCCGTTCTGGAGTGTGACAAGTTTCTTCTAGGGGTTCTTTCAGGGAGGTTCTCCCAGGTGCAGAACTGAAGCTTGGCTCCATCCACTTACTTCATGTCAGAGAAACTTTTTTTTGTTTTGTTTTTGAGATGGAGTTCTGCTCTTGTCGCCCAGGCTGGAGTACAATGTGTGATCTCGGCTCACTGCAACCTCTGCCTCCTGGGTTCAAGTGATTCTCCTGCCTCAGCCTCCTGAGTAGCTGGGATTACAGGTGTCCACCACCATGTCTGGCTAATTTTTGTATTTTTAGTAGAGATGGGGTTTCACCATATTGGCTAGGCTGGTCTCAAACCCCTGACCTCAGTGATCCACCCACCTCAGCCTCCCAAAGTGCTGGGATTACAGGCATGAGCCGCTGTGCCTGGCCCATGTCAGAGAAACTTCTAACTGTCCTCAATCCTGACCACATGGTCTTCCCAACCAAGGAGGCAATGTTCTAGGCTGCCCTAATTTAGAGCAAGAATAAAACTGCCAGACCAAGCACTTAAGATGCTCAAGTGCTCACAGTAGTTTTGTCATTAGCTTCCTCAAGAAGTGGGAGCTAAAGTGAAGTCAAGAACAGGTCATCCAGATGTCTGTTGGTCAAGCCTTCCTCTAGGAAATGTGCACCTTTCCAGCTGGCTGGGGAAGGAAAGTTTTCCCAGGACTCAGTGTTAAAACTAGAAATTGTTGGGCAAATTGGGAAAGCTGGCCACCCTGCTAATGTTCCCTTACCCAAGGTGGGGTTCCCCTAAATGGACACTGCACAGAAGCAGGGGTCCCCTTCTGGGCCTTGGCACACTGGGCAGCTGTGTGAGCTTTGGGCCTAGGTTCCTCCCAGGAGATGAGGGTTGAATGTCATGATTTCTCACATCACTGTTGGCCATAACAGTCTGGTCCTGGCTGAGTCGTACCTGCCCACCTTCCCAGATGCCTACATTGGTCTCTCCTTAGCACCTCAGGCACCTGGAAGGGAAATGGCATGAGAGCACTGGGGGCACTTGGCAGACACTCCCCCTTTCTGAACTGTGGAAATGACTTGCCAAGCAGGTTGAGAAAACAGGGTCCTCGGGTCCTGATAACATCTGCCCAGCCTGAGCCTGCTGTTTGCCTCCAAGGGTGTGTGTAAGAGACAGCTCTCAGAGCCCACTTAGGGAAAACACACCCCTCCACGTCCCAGCTGGCCTGCTCTGGCCTATGAGAGTCATCATTTACTTGCAATGCTGACTCCTCTTATTCTCTCCCTAAGTTTGAGAAGTGGACCCCTTCTAAAAGCCGAGGGAAGGAATGCAGTCTCTTACCAATGATCATATGATCTGATAAAGGCTACAGGCTGCAGATTCATTTGTGGAATGTTCTGCTTTTTATTGTTTAGATTTCAACGCTTTAAGCTTCAGGGCGAAAGACCTCCAGAGACTAAAGTTAACCTCTCAGTGAAAAAAGTGCCATTTACAATTTTCATGTTGTCCTTCTCTGTTGCTTGATTCTCTTTATATGATTTGGACTTTGGGTTTCATTTATGGTCCAGAGAGATTGGCCATCAAATAGAAACCATGAACTAACACACTCACATAAATTCATAAATCAGGCTCATGGCACTGCTCACGACATTTCCTCACGTTGCTTTCCCTCCTCCCTCCCTTTCTTGATTTTTGTCATCTATCACCCATCTATGTATTATCTATGTATTATTTCCTTACTCAGTATCTGCCCCCCTGCTGGAATGTAAGTCATCATCCAATCCAGGGAGCTTGGTGAACCCCCAGTGCCTTGTGCAGTATTTGGCTCTTCCATATATGCATGTGAGTGAATTCTTTGTGTTGTCATCAGTGACAGCCTTGATTCAAGCTACTATTGAATAAATAGCACAGTTGTTTTGATATCACAACGCAGACAGTAGATTTAGGTTTAGACAATTCTGTAATTTCCTGTTCTCACATTTGTAATTAAGAGTCCTCCTTAAGCTCAACATTGAGTAATCAACAGGGTGTACTGAAGCCAGGATCCAGGTCTTTCCACTCTGATCCTGGGGTTCAGATTCTCACTTTCTAAGGAAATTAATATTCTATTTTGACCTAAAGTTAATAGTTATTAGTGATTTAATACAGTCTCCCCTTCAGATCACATTTCAACTTTAATCACAATTTTTAATGAGATAAGATAAAGACGACAATCGGCCGGGCACAGTAGCTCATGCCTGTAATCTCGGCACTTTGAGACGGAGGCGGGTGGATCACCTGAGGTTGGGAGTTCAAGACCAGCCTGACCAACATAGAGAAACCCCGTCTCTACTAAAAATACAGAATTAGCTGTGCGTAGTGGCACATGCCTGTAATCCCAGCTAGTCGGGAGGCTGAGGAAGAAGAATCACTTTAACCTGGGAGGCAGAGGTTGCAGTGAGCTGAGATCGCATAATTGCACTCCAGCCTGGGCAACAAGAGTGAAACTCCATCTCAAACAACAACAACAACAACAAAAGATGACAATCAACCGTAGAGTTTGAAGCACTGTAGCAGAGAAAATTAGGTGGCCATTGCTGGACAGGAGCACATGTTCTGGGATTTCTGTGCTGCCTCCTGTCAGCTGCTCCATGCCACTTCCAAGACCAATATTATAAGGTGCTGATTGAGACACTCAATTTCCTTCATGCTTAGTATTTGTAACCTGGAACATTAAAATACTATATAAATCTATTTGATTCATCAATGAACGTGCAAAGTGTAACCACCTAAGCATTGTGTAAGCCCCCAAGTTTACCTGAAGGGAAAAGGCAGCTGCTGTTGAACTCTGCAACATAAGCCACACCACCCAATGCTTGGACTGCTTCTGAACAGGTACAATAAGAGAGTTTCTACAGCAGGCTGAGTATCTGTCCATATTCTTCACAGAAATAAAGAAGTGATGTATTTCTTCTCCTCAAGAAAGCCCATCTTGGCCGGGCACAGTGGCTCACACCCGTAATCCCTGCATTTTGGGAGGCTGAGGCGGGCAGACCACTTGAGGCCAAGAGCTTGAGATCAGCCTGGCCATCATGGCGAAACCCTGTCTCTACTAAAAATACAAAAATTAACTGGGCATAGTAGTGGGCACCTGTAATCCCAGCTGCTCAAAGACTGAGGCAGGAGAATCACTTGAACCCGGGAGACAGAGGTTGCAGTGAGCTGAGGTTGCTCCATTGCTCTCCAGCCTGGGTGACAGAGTGAGACTCCAACTCAGAAAAAAGAAAGGAAGAAGAAAGCAAGCCTATCTTTGGATTCTTATCTAGGGTTAGGCATAGGCCATTGCAAGACTGAGCAAGAAGTCAGAGTCTGGCTCAGCCAGGGCAGCGAGAAGGATGATCAGGCTTCCATGACTCACCGGCTGCCCAAGCCACCACACCCTCAGGGTGCATGGTGCACACTGAGAGCAAACCCACCATAAGAAGAGTCTGCCTTCACTTAATTTGCTAATGAGAAAGATTACAAACTGTGCTTTTGTTTGTATCTTTGTGCCCATTCATTTTCCAATGACAATGTTAATAAAACATGAAGAAAAATATTTTAAGCAAAAGACTGATGAAACAATTAAAAACAATCGAAGGAAAGCAAAGTTCAGAATATTCAAAATTGCTTTGACTGCATTTCATCTTGAGGAAAGTTGATGATTTCAGGTGCCATGCATTCACCTAGGACAAGCCTTGGAATGCCTTCCCCTCATTTCTACTGATAATCCGATGAGAGAACACTCAAGAAGAAAGGGAGAAAACGGAAGGCAAGGAACTGTAATGAGCAGACTCTCATTTCAAATTTTTGCCGCTTTACTCAAACTCATAAATCAGTATTAATAAATGATAAAAATACTTTATTTCTTTAATACAGAATATACAATATTGCACTCCAGTTGCAAATAGTGTATAGAAAAAGCTCTGTTTAGAAAGTGCCATAGCAATTGTCTAAGTCTACTAATGTTTTCTGGCATCACCAATGATAACCACAGTGCTGAACTTTGAACCAACTGAAAAAGGGCAATGTTCAATAAAGCCTCCTTTTTGTTCCAGTTTCAGTGCCCAGTAGTTTAAAACATTCCATTATGTTTCATTACATTTTGAAAAATTGTCATTCTTTCATGAACAAATAAAAGTACCTTGCAGCTGTCACTATTGCCCATTCTTGTGGGAAGCAATCGCAAGCTTTTCATCCAGAATGAAATAAACAGTCTGATTTTTCTCAAAGTCACTCAGCAAATTGGGGTAATTCAGGTTTAGGCAAGAAGTTCTTTAGTTTTACTTTTTGTATATATTTTTAGAGACAGGGTCTTGCTCTGTCACTCAGGCTGGAGTGCAGTGGTGCAATCATGGTTCACTGCAGCCTTGAACCCCAGGGCACAAGTGATCCTCCCACCTTGGCCTCCCAAAGCATTGGGATTAAAGGCATGAGCCACCACCCCTGGCTGAAGAAAGAACTCACCTCTTACACATACTCAAGATATGGAGCTGTGGCATGAATCTGAATGGAAGGGAAGGAAAATTAACTCACTTCTTTAGGAGTCTGATGCCACCCAGTTCCCCTGTTCTTCATGCCCCGTTTCTGATATCTACTTCTAGAATTCACTCCAACTGAATTCTTCTCTTTTCCCGTGCCACCACCAAAGGTGCAAACATTTCTAAAAGATCTTGGTGGCTTTAGTGGAAACCATTTTGTTTTTATATTTTTCACCTATGATATGAATGATGAGTCTGCACGATTTTTATCTTAAATAAATCAGCCCCAGGCTGCATCCATCCTGTTCTGACAGTAGAAAGGCATGCACACTTTTACTTAAAGCTTTCATATATAAAATTGATGGGACATCTGAAAATAAGGGAATTGGGTACATGAAAAGATCCTTTAAAAAACTGCTCTCATCTTTGACACTATCTTTTTTTTTAACTAAGTGCAATACAGTGAACAGCAAAATAGCAGCATTTTTAGAGCAACCATTGATGAAAATTCTTACGTCAGGGGACCTGCTGTCCTGACAGAGTCTATATTCAGCCAGCAAAGGCTCCCTAAACGTGTATCTGAGACTTATTTGAAAACAAGTCACCACAGTACTGAGTACTGAACTGAGTGGCAAACACTCCACTTGCAGTCAATGAAAATCCAATTACACCATATACACAGAGATGACCAAGAAGAACATGATTTAAAATTATACTGACAAAAACTAAAATCATATGAAGTAAAATAAAACTATCTGAAGACTAATAACCGTGTAAAAATAAATATCTAAGTAACCCAATGACCTACTCTCACGGTAAAATAGTTACGAAAATAGAATACAATATTAACCAAGACTTGAATAATACAAAATGAAATGGTTAACAAAATATCATATCAATGAGAAACCCATTTCTCTCCCCTCCACATTCTTCTATCTAATGATTTTCTTCTTGAAAAGACATATTTTGATACTAAGCTTTCGAAGAATTGGCTGGGTAACAAATTTTCTTTGGGTTATTTCTCAGAAGCTTCTGAATCTGAATCTATTTACTCTGGGTGTCATAAGCAAGTTCAGAATTAGGGACCCAGTAACCCCCATGAACATTCTCATTACAGCCACCCTCAGGCAGTCCCTTGTTTCAAAATATGCCCTTTGCAGAAAAGAGTGAATTGGTGTCAAATTTGGATTGATTACATCACAGGTGGAGGTGTGAGTCAGATCAAAGGGCAGGGAAGAGGTCCTGCCTCAGATGCCTGTGTTCTGTGTAAACCAAAGTTTTCTGTTCTTTTTGGAAGTTGGGAACAAGAGAACTATGGAGTACATTCTAAATAGTACTGCAAAAGTGAAATGTTGTATTAATCTGACCAAAGGAAACTCCAAGATTCTTCCGCCAACTCTCCAGAAACTGTCCAGTTGCAATAAAAGGTTTTGTTTATCAGTATTTAAACTCTAACTTATCTTTTAATGGGTACTTCCACATGCCTACAACCCAAATGTAGAATGACATTAATAGAATGACCTTGTAGCCCTCAAGTTATTTTAAAAGTGCTTTCTGACTTGTTAAATAAGATTAACAGTAGTATAGTTTGGGAATTAACCATAATTTATAGTGCAGTAATGCTCTGGCAGTTGGGGTCAGCATGTGTGAGTGTGTGTGTTTACTCTTTTTTGACCACAGAATTGAAGTAGAATATGCCTTTTTAGGATTACTTTGATTTAAATGATGCTAATCAGCCCAGGATGGTCAAAAGGGGCACATAGCATTCATGCTTGGTTTTTATTTCCCTTGATTTAAAAAAAAAATCAACTTAGATATTGTTAAAATGCATCACAGTACCTCTTTGTCAGCAAGTCAGTCAAAAAGATTTCCAAACAGCTTTACGGTTTCCAGCGCCCTCTGGAAGTGACAGTAGTTTCACCTCTAACAAGGAAAATGCCTCTTAGAGCTTCAGCTGTTACAACTCAGCTAAATTTCAAGGTCTGTGTTCCCATATTCTCTGTAGTATTTTAAATCTTCTCAGAGCACTTAAGCTTTGTCAATGGGATGCTGTATTCCTGGTAAAACAGCAATCATGTGGTCACCTAGGCACACTGGCCAAATGGTCCTGGGATCCCAAGTCACCCATGAAATCCTTCAAGAAGTCTTCATCATCGGGAAGGTTTGCTTCCTGAGGAGTAAAAGAAAAAATAGTGAATCAACTCCAGTCTAGACAAAAGTTAGTATAATGAAAACTAAACATTATACTGGTCTGGTCCCTGTAGTTTTTGGTTTTTGACATTCTCTGCATTTTGAAACATCTTCTTTGGCATTTTAAATTTTGACAAGAGGTCAGCAACTTTATTAAATACAGCTATCATCTCGTTTCTGTGGCAGAACAAATTCCATCTCCCTGCAGGCCTTTTTCTGGGCTTTAAAAATTTCTCTTTGCCTCCAACTACTCATGGGGCAGTAAAGAAAACTTCTTTAAATGTTGGTAAGGCCAGTGCTAACTACTACAGAGTTGGACAACAAAATAGGAGGCAATGCAGGCAGTTGAACTAAATATCTGAGGTCAAACAGATTCCTCCCTTTTCAAACACCAATATCTCTTAAAGGCCCAGGTGCGGGTCACACGATAGGGAAGAGTGGCCTTATGGCTACTCAAGCCACTTGTTTACCTAAAATGTGCTCCTAGTTGCATAGCTTCCCAGAATAGTCAAAGAAGAAAAGAAAAGAAAGCTGGGATGTTCCAGGTTTATTTCTTCTGTGTCTTTGCAAATATGAGACACAACTCTGTTCCAGGAGCTTTCAGTGGACTTCTACAGGTACTTCTTTTTTCTTTGCGTCAAGGATTAATGTGAAGATAGCTGTGGAATTGTCCAAACATTTTTGCCTTGAAATTAAGCAATGTTTTATCCCTAATTTCCCAAAGGACAAGTTATTTATGCCAGTATTAAAAGCAGCAACTTATATACTCTATGCAAAACAGAAAACCAGAAAGATCTAAATTTTGGCAAGTCCCCAGTTTGATGAATTGAAAGACAGGAAGATGACTACATCACGGCAGATAAAAGAGATATTTTCATAAACTAAGCTCTGGGAAACAGAATACCAAAATTACCCATATACAACCAACTATTACTCATGGGTTCCCCAGTGGACTTGTGTGCAGATTACACGAGTCATTGCCCAGTTCTGATAGTCTTAGTTTTGAAAAGCAATTATCTTTACCCCACGGGGCAAGAAACTTATAAACTTATTTAGTTCTATTATAATTAAGACACTTTTATTATAATTTATAAATCTCTATCTACCAAGAAGACAAAAACCTCCAAATTAAATATATTTGTTTTCTCTTTCACTTAGAAAACCTATATTTGTTCATCTCAAGTTTTCTGAATCTTTCAAGAAATCCTAAAATGAATCCTTATAAATTTCAGCAGAAAAAGCACAGCTTAAATTCCTGCTTCCACATCTTCCAGAAGTTGCAGAACTGGTCTCAGAACAAGGGACTACTGCAGGAAGTCAGAGGACGGTCCCACTGACCAGGTGTTCACACTCTGTCCTGGCTTTCCCTGCTGGTCTCCTCCAGTGGGAACACCAGTGCTGGGAGGTGGGGAGCTGTGAAAGGGCTGAGGTCACGAGCAGACACTGTTCCAGTGATCTGGAGAAAGCCCAGGCAGCTCTGTTCTCTTCATAGACCCTACCTCCAGTAGCCGGGCAGTAAGTCTCTGCATTGCAATTTCAAAGATACAATGCTGTTTTGGGTCTAGGGAAGTACATTAGTAAAGAAAATCTTTATAGTGCTGGTGACCACCAATTCCATATAAAAACTGGGGTAGCTTCTGTGGGACTGTCCCCCTGCTCTGAGAAATAATGTGAAACTTCTCAGAAGACAGTTGCCATTGTCTCCAGTCTGGAACAAAAGGGATTCAGGTGGAGGGAGACATGAGAGGAGGAAGAAGCCCATGAGCCTTTTTCCTGCCTGCATCCTTAGTGCCTTCCCAAACCTGCTCTCACTTTGCCTCTTCCTTCAACTATTTCTCTTTGTCATAAAAGTGAAAGTTCTCGCAAGCTCACTAAACTTCTTATATTTTTCATAGGTCCAAGCCTAAAAGGTCTTTAGGATTTAGTCTATGAAGCCAACTAAATTCTCATTCAGGTCACTATTTTGACATTGGCTAATTCGAGATGGGAACCAGCCTGGGTCTGGAGGGATCAGAGCAGGCTGCTTTTATTTTTATTTTGTCAGGTTTTATTCTGGTTTCATTTGTATGCCATATTACTACCTCCTCACTATTTATGCCACCAAGTCTACCTACTGCCTGCACATGCTCTGGCTACCTGGAGGGAGCTTATTCATAAATTTACTTCTCATGTATTTCAATAGACAATTTTTGTTTGTTTTCTATTTCTGGGTTTCAATCATGCAACACAGATTATTACTACACAGACTAGAAAATGTAGAGGTTGAAAACCATCTGCCTATCTCCCTTCTTTTTATGGACAAAGGACGCCTGGTCTATAGTGCAGGAATCACTTGCTAACATAAGACAGGCCCTTAATTCTGGTTCAGTGCTCTATCCACCAGACAGTGTCCCTCCACGGACCATGGCCACTCTCCAAAGCTCCTGCCCTACACATGGTGCCGTCATGGAAATACCCTTGCCAGCATTCATTCATCTCAGAACCAAAAGACAATTTGTGAGAACTAGGAATTAATGTTTGTTTGCTTTTTAGAACTTTGCCTATATATATTTGTTGGGGACTTAGGCTAGTGGAAAACACAAATCTTCTATAAATTATAAGGAAGAACTTAAGTCCTGAGCCTTCTAAGTTCAAGGAAAAGAATGAATTATCTTCTTCTCATTAATTTTCATGTCTATACTAAAGTCATAGCCAGAGAAGTTATTGGAGATATTTTTAGCCGTCAAACATAGTGAGCCCTGTGCAAACATCTCTTGGGCAGCCTCCCCCAAACTCTACAGGCTGCCATGCATCTTCAATTAGTTTATCACAATGGCAGAAAGTAATTTCATCTCATGATTTTAAAAATTTACTTATAGCAAGTTGTCATTGAAGGGTAAGAGGAAAAAAAAAGATGCCGCAATGTTTAAATTCTTGGTTCTCAAAGAAAGCCCTGAAAAGGTACTTTCTCTTTACTACTTTCCAAGATGCCCATAGGGAAGAGCAGGGTAACAGTGAGGACCGGCACTCTTTAGTTCCCCAGTGAAAAGCAAAAAGAGCTCGAGGTCAATCCTGCACTACTGGTTGTCTAAAGGGAAGTTACTTCCTGTAGTATCATCAGAGGCAAATAAACTATAGACTCTAGTTACAATCTAGTCCAATTTCCCCAGTTTAAAAAACTGAAGCTCTCAAAACAATTTAAATATAATTTAGCCAAATAAAGATTTTTGTTGCTAAGTGAATGCCAAAGTGCTGACAAGATCCTATGAAGTTCTCACCACTTCAGCACAGGCCTCCAGGGAAGTGCAGGGAGCCTTCCTTTCTGTTCCAGTAACACAGCAGCGCCTACCTGGGGCTGCAGGGGGACTGGTCAGCTCCAGTCAAACATCAGGACCGCCCACAGCACAGGTCAATGAACTCAGGAACTAGGGCTCTCAAGCTGTTTTCAGCTCAGGAAAGAATACTAGGGGTGTAAAACTGCTTTCTGGCAGCATTTTGGATTTCTCCTGTTTTCACAATAATAAGCCAAATGGGACATGTTAATTTGCAGAATTGCCTTTCCAGGCAGCCAGACGCAGCGGACTCCTAAGGGCCTGGACCTGCAGGTACCTGGATTGGTACCTTCTGCTCTTCAGCAGCGGGGGCTCAACTCACAAGCCTCTGTGTCTGTCTCTTGGGTCTCTTTCGCACTGTAGCTCAAAATCGCACTCAATTCTAAGCATCAGCTGTAACTGGCCATCGCCCAGTTCGGTCACACTCACCAAGATTCACAGCCCCGCACACGGCCAGCCCCGCCCCCAGCCTTCTGGGCACACACCTCGGGTCCGGCTCTGCTCCTGGCTGGGGGTCTCCTTGGCCTTCTTACAGGTGTACAGCCACTTGATGATGCGGGCGTTCCTCTCGATGACCGAAGTGGTGCTGGGCACCTGCTCCATCAGCTCCTCCTCCTGCAGCCCGTCGTCGTCGCCGCCGCTGTGCCGGGAGAAGCCGCTGCCGGAGGTGGCGACGCTCACGCTGCGCACCTTGAGGGTCACACAGTCCGACTCCGCGGTGAAGTTCTCCCTCCCCAGGGCCTCCACCACCTCGGGGTCCAGGCCGCAGTACTGGAAGAAGGTGTCAGACTCGGCCAAGGCAGCGGAGTAGCGGCAGCTGAGGTCCGACTGTGAGCGCTGCAGCCCCCGAAGCCTCACCACCCGCGGCTCTGGGCCAGGGGGCGCGGCCGGGACACTGGAGGGCGCCGCGGAGCGCGCGGCTGGGGCTGGGGTCTCAGGGGGTGCGGGGTCCGCTGCGGGGCCAGGCGTGGTCGCGACGGTCTCCGGGTTCCCGGCCTTGCCCTCGTCTCCCGTCCGGGACACCGGCGCCTTGTCCTTACCCTGCCCCTGGAAGAGCTTCTTCATCAGGCTCGCCCTGGGGCCGTCGGCGCCCGGCCCTCGCACGAATTCGCATTTCTGCCGGTAGATGATCAGCGAGTCCGGTCTCAATGGCTTCCGCGCAATAGCCCTGCGCGCCACCGGGGCCGGGGTGCGGGCCGGGGGCCCAGGGTCGTTCCCCGGACACTTGATCGCCCCCGGACCGCTGCCCTCGGAAGCGACGCCCCGGCCAGTCCCCGGCCGACTCCGCACATACTTGGCGCGATCCGCCGCCAGCCTCTCCACTGCGCTCCTGCGCGCCGGCCGCGCGGCGTCGGGGTCCCGGGGAGCCGCGGGGTCCCGGGGAAGCAGCCGCTCGTTCGGGGGCGCGTTCAGGGCCGCCAGGGCACGCATCTTCGCGGGGAATGGACCGACCCGGATTCCGGGTCCAGCGGAGACGCGCTCGAGTGGCAGAGCCAGTCAGTCCCCGGGCCGGTTCCGAAGTCCGCGCCGGGTGGGGAACGGCGCCCCAGTGCCCAGCTGCCCAGGCCTGGGGTTGGGGAGAACCGGAGTCTTCACCGATTGGCGAATCTCCCCAGTTCCCGCCCCTCCCGACCTCATTGCCCACACCAACTGGCACCGCCCCCGCCCACGCCCAGTGCCCCCGCCCTGGCCGCGTCCCCGCATCCCCGCTCGTCCCCGCCGGTCCCCGCCTCCTCACTCCTGCCCGGGCCCGCCTCCCTCGCCGCTCTCCGGGTGCCAGCGCCCGCCCTCACCTCGCGTCCGGGGTCCCGGCTCTCACCTCCTGCCCGGTGCCGTCCCCGCCCCCCCTCACCTTCTGGCGGCGCTGCCAACCGCCTGGAGGACGCTGGGGCGAGCAGGCTCTGAACCCCCACTCGCTCAGCCCCAGATCCCCGAGGTCACTGCTGGACGCAGGCATTTCCGGGGACGGGGAGCAGAGGGGACGTCCCCCCCGCAGGTGCCTCACATCCTTTGAATTCTTAAAGTGACCTCATCGTGTTTGGAAACTTGACTGTTTAATTTTCTCTACCTGAGCTCATATTCTTATTAACAGAAAGGAATAGAACTTAAGAGGAAAGAACACGCAGCGCACGCCAGGATCAGCCTACGTGTTGGGTGGCGAGAACGCAGGGACTTGGATTGGGTCCCACTCGGTCGCTGGCCGGCAGCGGGCGTGGCCAGGCCCAAGGACCGAGCTAGGACTCGCAGGGGGGCAGGCTGGGGGCCCAGGCGCGGCTCAGTGGATTTGGAAGAAGCCCAGCCAAGTGCCCAGAATCGTTGCTGTTTTTACTGTAACCGAGGCAACGGGGAAACCACGAGTTCACCAGGCAGTGGATCAACCTAAGAATGCTAAGGGTCTAAGATAAAATATTTCCCAAATTCCATTATTTCAAAAATTTGGACAAAATACTAAAGATATCTCTCAGACATGTGAAATGTTCACCTTATCGCGTCTGTGAAGACAACTCCGTAACAGGCTGTGCTTTCAGCGTTGTGGTTGAACGCTCTGAGCAGCAGCAGCCCAGAAGGCACGGAGCGCAACAGGTGCAGATGGGCGCCCAAAGTGGGCACGAACACCTCACCAACGAGGAAGAGGACGCAGCAGGGTGGTGCTGAGTGGGCCTTGGGGGCCTTTAATCTCCTTGAGCCCCAGCGAAGCAAAATTTCATAGGGATAGTAGCACAACAATAAATCGCCTTCTGAAAGCCAGACAGCCCAGACAGCCTGGTTGGAACATGTAAGACTATAGGAAAAGGAGTCTAGGCCAATAAAGGAGGAAGTGGGAGAAGAGAAGGAAGGATGCGGGGGTGGGGAGTGAAAGAGAGGGACAGAGATCGAGAAAGGGGGAGCTCCTGGGTTGCCACAGATGGTTTCCTGCAGGATGCGGGAGGATGGGACCTTGAGGTCTAAAGTCCAGTCTGCTCTCTGCTCGGCAAGCCTGTTCCCTACGTCAGAGGAAAAAATCTTTTTAATTGTGTAGCCCAAAGTGTCTTCTTTTCCTAATTTGCGCTACTTCATGGGCAACAGCAGCACTAAGAGAGAGAACTGCAAAGTACAGGACCTCTGGAATTTGAGCCTGGGTCCACAATTTACCTTTGGATGGGTAACAAACCTTCCAGGTTCTTTGTTTTGTCACCCGTAAAAATTTCTGTTTTAAATTTACAAGAAATAACAATCCCATTAAAAAGTGGGCAAAGGACATGAACAGACACTTCTCAAAAGAAGACATTTATGTGGCCAACAAACATATGAAAAAAAGCTCAACATCATAGATCATTAGAGAGATGCAAATCAAAGCCAATGAAATACCATCTCACGCCAGTCAGAATGGCTGTTATAAAAAGTCAAGAAACAACAGATGCTAGCAAGGCTGCAGACAAATAGGAACGCTTTCACACGCTGATGGGAATGTAAATTAGTTCAACCACTGTGAAAGACAGTGTGGCAATTCCTCAAAGACCTAGAATCAGAAATATCATTTGACCCAGCAATACCATTACTGAGTATACACCCAAAGAAATATAAATTATTGTCTTATGAAGATACATGCACACATATGTTCACTGCAGCACTACTCACAATAGCAAAGATGTAGAATCAACCCAAAGGCCCATTATAGACTGGACAAAGAACATGTGGTACATCTACACCATGGAATACTATGCATCCATAGAAAATAATGAGATCATGTACTTCGCAGGGACATGGATGGAGCTGGAACCATTATCTTCAGCAAACTAACACAGGAACAGAAAACCAAACACCACATGTTCTCATTTATAAGTGGGAGACGAACAATGAGAACACATGGACACAGGGAGGGCAACAACACACACTGGGGCCTGGTGGGATGTGGGGAGACAGAGGGGGAGAGAGAGCATCAGGAAAAATAGCTAATGCATGCTAGGCTTAATACTTAGGTGATGGTTTGATAGGTGCAGCAAACCACCATGACATATGTTTACCTATATAATAAATCTGCACATCCTGCACATGTACCCCAGAACTTAAAATCAAATAAACATATTTTAAGCTGATAACTTTAATCACATACAGAAATCCTACCTCTTTACAGCTCCTCCCTGCTCCCACTTATCTTATTGGTGTCACAAATTATATCTTTATATATTGGACACTCATTAACATAGATTTGTACTCTATTATGCTTTTTTCTTTTGATTCTTGTAACAGAATAAAAAGTGAAGTTTTAATCCCCCTCCCAAAAAAATCGCTGTTTTTATAGCTTAGAACATTCATTGCTTCATAATGAGCACTAAATAAATGTTAACCTAAAAGACCTAGGCTTAGCTCCCTGCTCATTCTACCTCCTGGAGAGGCTGGAACATTGCACCTCTCACTGCCTGTGATCACCCATCTGTAAATGAGAGCTCATTAGACCCACCTGATAAAGTATTTATTAAAGTTAATGAGATTGCTTATAAAGCAAACACAATTTTGAACGCTGGCCTTGGCAAAGAATGTATAAGTCCCCAAAAGCAATTGAAACAAAAGCAGAAATTGACAAGTGGGACATAATTAAACTAAAGTGCTTCTGCACAGTAAAAGCAACTATCAATGGAGTAAATAGTCAGCCTACAAACTGGAAGAAAATCCAACAAAGTCTTGATATCTGGAATCTACAAGAAACTTGAACAAATCAGCAAGCAAAACCCAAAAACCCTATTAAAAACTAGGCAAAGGACATGAACAGACACTTCTCAAAAGAGGACATACAAGTGACCAATAAATATATAAAAAAAGTTTATCATCACTAATCATTATAGAAATGCAAATCAAAACCACCATGAGGTATCATCTCACACCACTAAGAATGGCTAATACTTAAAAGTCAAAAGATAACAGATGCTGGCACGGCTACACAGAAAAGGGAACACTTATACACTGCTGATGAGAATGTAAATTAGTACAGCCACTGTGGAAAGCGGTATGGAGATTTCTCAAGAACTTAGAACTATCATTCCACCCAGCAATCCCACTATTGAGTATGGACCCAAAAGAAAATAAATCATTCTACCAAAAAGACATATGCATGCATGTATTCATTGCAGCACTATTCACAATAACAAAGACATGGAATCAACCAAGATGTCCATCAGTGGTGGACTGGATAAAGAAAATGTGCTACATATGCATCACTATGCAGCCATTAAAAAAGAGTGAAATCATGTCCTTTGCAGCAACATGCATTTAGCTGGAGGCCATTATCCTAAGCAAACTAATTCAGGAAGAGAAAACCAGATCCCACATATAAGTGGGAGCTAAACACTGAGTACACATAACACAAAGAACGGAACAATAGATACTGGGGACTGCTTGACGGAGGGAGGGTGAGGAGAGGGCATAGGTTGAAAGGCTATCTATCAGGTACTATGCTCACTATCCTAGTAATGGGATCATTTGTACACCAAGTATCAGTGACCCACAATCTACCCATGTAACAAACCTGCACATGTACTCACTGAAACTAAATTTAAAAAAAAGTAAAACTACTATAACATCGTATTTAAGGCTTACTGCTATTAGACAAAACTAATTATATTTATATTCATGATATTTCATGTATTAGGCAAATAATTTACTGGAAAAATGGAACTGATAAATAAAATATTGGTGAGGATTATCTAAATAAATTGTTCTTGTTGCTCAACTGATAGTGTCATCTTTGTGTCCATTTCCTTTCTAGAATCACTTCAAAAGACTTGGTCAGAGCGGGAAAAAATGCTTATGGACTCAATAATCTAGTAACTCTACTCCCAGGAATGTATTCTAAGGAACAAATAAGAGATGTGTGCACAGCATGAAGATATTCATTGCAGACAAATGGGGGAGGTAAACCTACATGCACGTGCAGGAGGAAGGCTGGAGGATGTATGACTTACCTGTGGGTGGAGTATTATGCATCCATTTACAGTCATGCTTCCACAGTGTATTTCAGAGTGGGAAGTGATTGTGATGTGTATGAAATTTTAAAAATAGCATAAATATATAGACGCAGTCCTCAGCATACGGTCCGGGGAATGTGGGGGCTCCTGATATCTTTTTGGGAGGTCTATGAGGTCAAAATTACTTTCATTGTTACCAAGCAACAGGCTTGATGCCTAAAGTCCATAGAACTAATGCTAATATAGTTTGGATGTTTGTCAATTCCAAATCTCATGTTGAAATGTGCTTGCCAACTTTGGAGGTGGGGCCTGGTGGGAGGGATTCGATAGTGGGGGTGGATCCCTCATGAATGGTTAGCCCTGTCCCCTTGGTGATGAGTGAGTTCTTGCTCAGTCAGTTCATGGAGATCTGGTTGTTTAAAAATCTGGGACATCCCTCCCCTCTCTCTCTTGCTCCTGCCTTCACCATGTGACAAGCCTGCTCCTGTTTCACCTTCCACCATGATTGTAAACTTCTTGCCCTCCCCACAAGCAGAGAAGATGTTGGTGCCATGCTTGTATAGAATGAAGAACCATAGGCCAATTAGACCTCTTCTCTTGATAATTACTCAGCCTCGGGTGTTTCTTTATAGTGATGCAAAAACAGACTGATTTAAATACTATGGCTCTGGCTTTTGAGAAAAGATAAAGCTTTACTGGGAGTTGACTGGCAAGGAGAAAGAAGGCAACACTCAGATCTGTCTCCCTGATCTTGGGGTAGGTAAAGCTTTTATGGCATTTCTAAGTAGTCCCAGGTGATGCCAATGCAGCTGGCCCGCCAGGCTAGTGGTGTAAACAGTTAGGTTATATCTTCTTCATTGCACATGCCCGGGATACATGACTTGCAGTTTTGGCTCTGTGCTATCTGTAACAATTTATGCAATGGTTAATTGGCTTAAGTTGTTCCCATGGTTACAAGACTAAGAATTGAATTGTCTTTTCTTTCTCCATTCCTTATGAGTATACGGTGGAGTTATCAAGAGGCTAGTGACTGCTGAAATGCCAGAATATTTAGAGCTAACAATGTGTGCATTCAAAACATTTATCAGGCCAGATTTGGCAGCTCATGCCTGTAGTCCTGGCACTTTGAGAGGCTGATATGGTTTGGATCTGTGTCCCCATCAAATCTCATGTCAAATTCTAATCCCCAGTGTTGGAGGTGGGGCCCGGTGGGAGGTGACTGGATCATGAGGGCGGAGTTCTCATGAATGGTTTAGCACCCTCCCCACTTGGTATTGTATAGTGAGGAAGTTCTCACGAGATCTGGTTGTTTAAAAGTGTGGGGCACTTTCCCCACTCTCTCTCTTGGTCCTGCTACTGCCATGTAAGACACCTGCTCCCACTTTGTCCTCTGCCATAAGTAAAAGCTCCCTGAGGCCTCCACAGAAGCAAATGCTGCCATGCTTCACGCGCAGTCTGCAGAACTGTGAGCCAATCAAACTTCTTTTCTTTAGAAATTACCTAGTCTCAGGTATTTCTTTATAGCAAGGTGAGAATAGATGAATACAGAGGCTAAGGCAGGAGAATTATTTGAAGCCAGAAGCTTGAGACCAGCCTGAGCAATATAGCAAGATCCCCATCTCTTAAAAAAGGTAAAAAATAATTAAAAAGTACTTATCAATTTATATTTTAATATAGTAGATATTAATAGATATAAGCCATAAAACCAAAGCTTATTAAGACCCTCAATAACTTTTAAGAGTGTTAAAGAGGTCTTGAGAATAAAATGTTTAAGAATTATTGGTATGTATTATAAGAATAAATATTAAAACTGTACAAGTACAGGGAAAAATGACAGGCAAGCACACATTGAGTTTTTTCTCATTTATTCATTAAAGAAACATTATTGAGTCCATATTAGGTGCCGAGTATTCGACCGCATACTTTCAAATTTGTCAACTGATAGAAAACTAGGAACAGGAGAGAAATTCCCAAAATTGTTAAAGGGGCTCTATCCTCACCTTTAGCACCATACTTAGTAGTGGATTTTTAAAGCATTCCATAAAGATAGTAACAACATAAGGATACACATTATTGTCCATGTTAGTCAAATGTACTGGGCTTTCTAGCCAGTAAATAGATAAAAAAAATAACTACAGAGTATAAAGACTGGGGGAAACAAAGAGGCAAAATTCCCCTTATAACAGGCAATGTAATTGACTCTTTCAAACCTCCAAGAGACTGGACATAGTATTGGAACTAACAAGACATTTCAACAGATTGTTGGACAAAGAACACGTGCAAAGATAAAGAATATTCATAAACACTAGCAATAATCAATTTAAAAATGTACCAGGAAAAACAATCAAGACATAATACTAAGAAAATCCATATGGAATCTGGTAATACATCTCAAAAAGACACAAGACATGCATGTAGAATATTATAAAATATTTTGACAGATATAAATGAAGAGATAAATAAATAGATGTGCCACATTCAAGGATAGGCAGAATCAACATTGTAACGATGTGAATCGTCTTAAATTTTTTTTTAAAGAGGAACTCAACGCAATTAGAGACAAAACCCCAGGCTGGGTGCAATGGCTCATACCTATAATCTGAGCACTTTGGGAGACTGAGGCAGGAGGGTCGCTTGAGACCAGGAGTTCAAGAAACAAAATTCCAACTTTTTTTTTTCATAGAACTTCACAAAAATTTCAAAAAATTATTTGCAAGCCGGGCGCGGTGGCTCACGCTTGTAATCCCAGCACTTTGGGAGGCCGAGGCGGGCGGATCACGAGGTCAGGAGGTCGAGACCACGGTGAAACCCCGTCTCTACTAAAAATACAAAAAATTAGTCGGGCGTGGTGGCGGGCGCCTGTAGTCCCAGCTACTCAGAGAGGCTGAGGCGGGAGAATGGCGTGAACCCGGGAGGCGGAGCTTGCAGTGAGCCGAGATCACGCCACTGCACTCCAGCCTGGGCGACAGAGTGAGACTCCGTCTCAAAAAAAAAAAAAAAAATTATTTGCAAAAGTAAAGGTGCAATGCATTGTTTAATACAGAAGCCATTAACCACATGCTGCTACTAAGCCTTTGAAATGTAGAGAGTCTGAATTAAGATGTTGTGTGTTACATTTTATATTGAAGAAATGGTATTTCATATATACTTAATTAAATTAAATATATTATTAAAACTTTTTAAACATAATAAGTGTCCAAAAATAGTTAAGAAAATTTTGAAAAAAAATGAAAACAAGGAGGAAACCTTTTTTGTAAAACAGGTATCTAAGATTTATTATAAAATTATAGTAACAAAGTATGATAGTGTTGCAGAGATAGACAAAAAGTCAGTTAAAAAATAGCCTCAAATTATATATAATATAGGGAGCATTTAAGTCAGTAGGAGAAAGGTAAGCTATCATAAAAAATGGCTCAGAGACAACTATCTGTCTACAGAACAGCAGCCCCATGCTAGGGGAAGGCTCAGGAGAGTTCAGCTGAGGTGGCATCCAAGAAGGAGAAAAGGTGATCAAACATGACAACAATTACAGAGAGATGAGGATGATTAGCTCATCTCTGGAGGCTCTGCCAATAGTGAATATCCCACAGTGTGGTTTCAGTTGAGCGACAGGTATAGAAGCTGGTTTATGCTGAGTTAATTAGAGGATAGGTGGTTAAGTACTGAAACATATAAGAGTAGGGTCATTTTCCAAGGATTTGAGGGTGGAAAAATGTGTATGCACAATAACCTGAAATGGTGGCCACAAGACAGAAGCTACTTTGGTTGGTGAGAGCTGCATATATTGTAAACAAAAGGAAAGAACCCGTACTGAATGTGCATACAGAAGAGGAGATGGCTGATTGGTTAAAGTACTTCTGGAGGTGGAAGCGGATAATATTGAGATGCTGAAAGAGGACTATTAATTCCAGAGAGAAAATAATGCAATAGAGTTCAGTTGGTCTATGAACAAAATAAAACAAACCATAAATAGTCCTCTTTATCATCTCCACACACACCGTCTGGGTTAGTCTTAACAGACCCCATAAGAAAAAATTCAAAGTAGGGTATTTAAAATGAAAAGAGAATACTGAGGTCTGGCTTTTGTTAAGATAAGATATAATTGACTCTCTAGAAAATATGCCACTAAAAGTAAGATTAAACTACATTTTGCAGCATAAGAGTAAGCCAAGTTGTTTTCTAAATGTAGTAATCAAATCAATTAAGAAAAAAAATCTATCAAAATAGGTGAAATCCAACCACTGAAACTTCACTAGTTTATGTTACAGCACGCCCACAGGAAAAATCACAATGGCATCTGCAAGAAACACCCTTACCCGTCCAGGCTCAAAGAATGGACTCAGGGACAGGGAGAACAGCAGAAGCGAGAGTTTAATGGCGGTTTCGCGAGATCAGGTGTTTGCATAGGCATACCCTGAACGGGTTTAACAAGCAATTTATTCCCTAGTGTGAAAGTCCCTCCCCCCGGTTCCTCATTGGCTGAGTACTATGGGGGTTACAATCTTCCTGGACGCTGCCTATTGGTAGTTGTGTTAAGGCTTCAAGTGTGTTTTTTAGGGTCTTTCTGCTGCATTTTATTGCAGCCCATAATGCATTGTTACTGTCTCAGGACTTTTTAAACATTTGACCTATGGCCCTAGTGGCTGCACTTAGCTAATAAGAAAGAGTACAATTACCGATGCTGCAAGCTAGCCTAAACTAAATTATTTGGTGGGGTGGGAGGGGGTGGTTAAGTGGGCCCTGACAGATAGGTGCCTGGCCACTGGGTGAAAGGGAAAGCAAGAAGGGGGTGGTGACTTAGTACATTCTGCTTCTTTATTCCTTTGTAGTCTGTTTAAACCTACATTAAGTCACTTATAATTGAAAATGGACCACCACATATAGTTTATTTTCTATAGTATTCAATCTTATCATCATCATTTGGTCACAATAACTCTGGGTAAAGATTTTAGGGAAATCTTCTACAGGTGAAACATCAAATTTCCAGAGGGTATTCCTGTCTTTTATATTTATTCTTTTTCTATTTTTTAAGAAGAATAAACTTTGAATATAAAATGCCCATGCATCATTTACTAAGTTTCCCTCCCAATCCAGGTGAAGTTGACATTGGTGCTGATATGGGCAGTTCAAGCATGTAAAAAAATATGCTCAAGTGTAACTATTATTATAAAGCCTCTCACTTACTACGAAGGTAAACATCATCCACTGTGGGAACACATAATTGTCTTGTTCAGTGCACTTTAGAAGTAGTAATGAGTAGAGATTAGAAACCAAATCATGAGTAATACTGGACAGATGAGCTCTCACTGCTGAGTATAAAGCTATATTAAAATAAAACTACTACTGAGGATGTCATCAAGATGACCGACTAGAGGAACCCAGCACTCACTCTTCCACAAAGAAGAAACAGATAACCACACACTGAACGTCTAAGGGAGAACACTGGAATTCAGTAAGGGAGTGACAAAGACACTCTGAGGCATGGAGACTCAGGATGGTGGCATAGAATGGAAGCGAAGCTTTGGTTCTTGGCTTTGGTTGAAAGCCAAGAGGGAATACTCACGGTAGGAAAAAGGTGAGCAAGATATCTCCAGCAGTCCATTCATACCACAGACATTTGCAATCCTGGCCGCAGGAGTGCCCCACAGCATTCACAGGCCCTGAGTCCAGTATGAAGAGCTGCCTAGAGTCCTTGCAACTGCATTATTCCAGAGAGGAAATTCATGCTGGGTTGACCCCAATTCCTGGGACCCAGGCTACTGCAACATGGCAAATTTTGAGAGCTGAGCCACCACCAGAGTGCATCATGCCCAGGTGTATGAGTTTGTTTTCACGCTGCTAATAAAGACATACCCAAGACTCGGTAGTTTATAAAGGAAAGCAGTTTCATTGGCTCACAGCTCCACATGGCTGGGGAAGTCTCACAATCCTGGAAGAAGGCGAACGAGGAGCAAAGTCACGTCTTACATGGCGGCAGGCAAGAGGGCTTGTGCAGGGGAACTCCCATTTATAAAACCATCAGATCTTGTGAGACTTATTCACTACTGATGGCAGCAGCGGGCTGTCTGGTGCAGCAGCTGCCATCACACTCACTGCTGCAGGAAGGGCATGGGGAGGTGGCAGACGGACCCCACCCCCACAGCCCACTGCTCTGGGGGCTGCTGCAATGGGGCAGGGCTGGATTTCCAGCTGGTTGGGGAGCAGTACAGTCAGAGAGGGGTCTCGAGGCAGAGCTGGGCCTGGGGAGGTACACTGCTTGTACATGGAATGCTGTGGCCAGCCTGGGGAGATGGAGCTGGGGCTGTGCTTCAGGGGCTGTGGTGGGAAGTGGGAGAAGTGCCCACTTCTGGACCAGTCAGGAATGCAGCAATTGTGCCCACCCCACTAAGGATGCTGGGTCCCTGGGCCTTAGGAAGAGGCTCTGTGCAGGGCTGCCCTGGGCCACATCCCCAGGATCTGCCCCATGTGGGAGTGACCAGTGAGCCTGACACACCTGATGGCAGGCCTGGGGCCCATGATCTGCTCCACCACAGTCTGTCCCTGAGTGCCAGGGCAATGGTAGGAGCTCTTGGCGATGTCACCCTTCCCCAGGTGTGGGCCTGGGCCCAGAGAGCACCTGGAGCCCCCACCCCAGGCTATGAGGGGGCATCACAGGGGCTGCATGCTCCACAGAGCCTGTGGAAGCCAGGAGGAGGCAGCAGCCTTCCCCGCACCCCACCCTTGCACAGCTGCAGCTGCCAAAGTCAGGACTATAGGCCCAGGCCTATGAGTACTCTTGGCCTGGGAGGGTCCCCTGTCCCCTACAGGCTCAGAAATGCCTGCTCCCACTGCCTGGCTTCTCCCTGCCGTCAGTGCCCGCTCCAATCTCAGAGGCACTGCCAGGGCTTCATGCTCCATGGAGCCAGCAGGAGCTCCACCCCTTGCAAGCTGGTGGGAGGGAGCTCCCTGGGTGAAGCTGCAGCGACCCTCCCAGGCACAGGACCTGGGAGTCTGTAGTCTACACCCTTGGGAGTGAGAAGAACCCCTGTCCCCACAGGCTCAGGGGTATCTGCTCCCACTGCCTGGTCTCTCCCCACTACAGATGCAGGCTCCAATCTGGGAGCAGTGTTCAGGCACTGTCACAGCCTGGCTGGATGTGTGCTTGCTTGGGTCCTGCCACCTTGGCCGTCTCTGAACTTTGGGTGCTGACAAGCACAGTGGGAGAAGCTGAGGCTGGGGGCCTGAGGGTGGCTTAGTGCTGGCCTGCAGGCACCCCTTGGTGTGAGCACCCCAGGTACCATGGAAGGTGGCAGGAGGCAAACGGGATCCTGGGCAGAAGTGGGAGGGTCCATGGCAGGGCCCCACCTTCAGGCCAGCCAGGGATTGAAGGCTGGGGTTTAGGCTGTCAGTCCCGCAGACCAGTGGGAACTTGTGATGCCTTCTCTGGACCTACCCATGGCTGTAATGAACCAATCAGCATGCACTTCCTCCCCTTTGAGACCTATAAAAGCCCCAGGCTCAGCCAGAACAGAGGAGAAAATGGAGAGATGATGGTATGACCAGCTGCAGGGAGGAGCTACCCTCTTCAGGGCTTCCTTTCTGCTGAGAGCTGAACACTTGATGGGATGGCCTGCCTGCATAGAGGAACTACCAACTTCAGGGCCTCCTCTCTGCTGAGAGCTGGACAGAACCTGGCTGCAGAGAGGAGCTGCCCCTTGTGGGTCTCCTCCAAGCTGTTCTCACACTCAATAAAGCTTATCTTTGTCTCACTCACCCTCCACTTGTCTTCATATCTCATTCTTCCTGGATGCAGGACAAGAATTCAGGCAAAGGCACCACTGGCCACAGAGGTTTCTGGCCAGAAAAACCAACACCCCAAAGATCTTGTAACATTTTGGGGGCTGGTCCAGGATCTGTGGAAGGATGAGAATAAGTGGATCTGCTCTTCTGTCGTTTTTTTGGAGTCTGCAACTCCACAATAGTCAAAATGAAAGAAAAATACCAAGCCTCTCTCAGCCAGTTAAAAGTGACTAGCATGGCTGCCAGACTTAAGACATGGAGGACAGGCTTGCTGGGGAAGAAACTGTCAATCCCCCATCACCCTCAGGTGTTGGGAATGTTGACTTTGTTCCAACCTGGTTTCTCTTCATGGAGGTCTAGCCACCATGTGGGACTGGAAGGAGGTCCTGAACAACTGAGGGTATCTGGCTGAGGCTACCCCTTGGTGTTATCCAAAGGCCCCTGGACTAACTCCAGACCCTGACTGCCTGTTAGAGTGTTGGCACTAGGATCTCCAGTCTTTCCTATTGTTCTTTCTTTCTTTCTTTTACAGCTGTCAAGGTTCATATCTCTTCTTCACATACAATGTTAAATGTTATGGATGTTGTTGCAAACCAGATATATTATTGGGTAGAAAGAGCATTTGGCTTAGTCATCAAAAGTATAAAATGAAAGTTTAAGAGCAGCACAAATGAAGCAAAGTGTGCCTTGGTACCTGTATGTGAATTTGTGGCAAAAATGTTCTTGTCATTTCCTTGGTTGCCAGAGTAGTGCCAAGCACACCTTGAGGCACACAAAAGAAGCATGGCTAACACGGTGAAACCCCGTCTGTACTAAAAATACAAAAAATTAGCTTGGCATGGTGGTGGGCACCAGTAGTCCCAGCTACTCCGGAGGCTGAGGCAGGAGAATGGTGTGAACCCGGGAGGCGGAGCTTGCAGTGAGCCGAGATCGCGCCACTGCACTCCAGCCTGGGTGACAGAGCGAGACTCTGTCTCAAAAAAAAAAAAAAAAGAAAAGAAATAATTTCTGAACTTGAAGACAGGTATATTAAAATACAAAAGTCAGAGAAAAATAAAGAAAAAAGAATGAAGTAAGCCTATGTGACACATGGGCCACCATTAAGTAAAGAAGTTTTTGCATTATGAGAGTTCCAGAAGGAAAAGAGATGGGACGAGAAATAAAATTATCTAATGAAATAATTGAAAATTATGCTAGTTCTACAGGGTCCATAGTGATAGGGACATTCAGATACAGTAAGCTCAAGACACCTACATAGATTTAATCTAAAAAACTCCTTTCTGAGGCACATTATAGTCAAACTGTCAAAAGTGAAAGGCAAAGAGGGAATTCTAGAAACACCACATGATCTCACTCATATTGGTAGCTAAAAAAGTTGATCCTATAGGAGTAGAAAGTAGAACTGTTGTTATTAGGGGCTCGGACAGGTAGTGGGGGAGGTTAGAGAGAGGTTAACAGATATAACATTATAGCTAGATAGGAGGAATAAACTCTAATGTTCTATAGCATTGCAGAGTGACTATAGTTAACCATAATTTATTGTATATATTCAAATAGCTAGAAGAGAGAATTTTGACTGTTCTCAGTACAAAAAAAATGATAAATTGCCAGATGACGTGGCTCATGCCTGTAATCCCAGCATTTTGGAGGGCTGAGGGGGGTGGATTGCTTGAGCTCAGTAGTTAGAGTCCAGCCTGGACAACATGGCAAAATCTAATCTCTACAAAAAATACAAAAATTAGCTGCGTGTGGTGGCAAGCACCTGTAGTCCCAGCTACTCAGGAGGCTGAGATGGGAGGATCGCTTAAGCCCAGGAGGTGGAGGTTGCGGTGAGCCGAGATCATGCCACTGCACTCCAGCCTGGGCAACAGAGCCAGACTCTGTCTCAATCAATCAATCAACCAATAAATAAATAAATAAATGTGTAAGGTACCAATTACCCTGACTTGATCATTGCACATACACATATATCAAAATACCACTCTGGGCCAGGCATGGTGGCTCATGCCTATAATCCCAGCACTTTGGGAGGCTGAGGTGGGTGGATCACCTGAGGTCAGGAGTTTGAGACCAGCTTGGTCAAAATGGCAAAACCCCATCTCTAATAAAAATACAAAAATTAGTGGGGCTTGGTGGCAGGTGCCTGTAATCCTAGCTACTCAGGAGGCTGAGGCAGGACAATTGTTTGAACCCAGGAGGCGGAGGTTGCAATGAAAAATCACTCTGTATCTCCTAAACATGTACAATTATTACATACTAACTAAAAATAAATAAATAAATAAAACTAATGGCTTCCCTTCTGTTTTCCACAGAGACAAGGTCTCACTATGTTGCCCAGGCAGGTCTCAAACTCCTGGCCTCAAGTGGTCCTCCCACCTCAGCCTCCCAAAAGGCTGAGATTACAGCCGTGAACCACTGTGGCCAGCCCTGGCTTCTATTCTAATGGCCAGAAATGTCAGATAAAAATTATTCCAAATACCTTTCCATAGTCTGAAGACCATCAGTGCCAGAGGCTGACCCTATTAGGGAAGCTTTCATATGGAGTTTCTTTAAATATTTCACAAATACTGTTAAAAAAAAAGATGATGCCAATTTGGGAGAAATGGTTTAATATCTACCCAGTAGAAGAGACAAAAAGTTACGTGTATATCTTGTGACTAACTTTAAAGGTTAGTTTTTTTCTCATTATAAATGTGAATAAGCTGAGCTTATTCGATTCATTCTGTAAAACAGTTTTAACTATAGCGGGTGTCTACGGCTGCCCAGGTGCTGTGTAGAGCACACTGCAAGTGGTTTCTTTAGCTTGGAGGCTTTATAAGGAGAATAAAGGGCTGTGTTGAGACTATCAGAAAGCACCTTCAGTGAGAGAGACACAGACTGCTGTGGTATACAAAACACACCAAGATGACGTGAGGTAGAAACCAGCGTCAGACAGGAGTTCCTTCTGTGTGCTGGGTTCTCTAACTGCCCCTCCCAGGATGAGTAAAAAAATACTGCCCGTGATATCTATGTATGCAGAAAGTTCTAAGGGTGGAAATACACAGGGCCTGGTGGTGCCGAAACCATTTCTTTGTTTAGCCTAAGCCCTTTCACATTGACGTTTCAAAGCTGTGTTGGTGGTGATGCATTCCCGTGTAAACTTAACCCCATCCTCCTCCGTGACGCTTGCTTCCATCCACACACCCCTGCAGCTCAACTTCACCCCTACTCCACTTTGCCTGCTCTTTCTTTCCATCTAAAAGTTGTCCAGCAGCCCCACTCACAGGAAACTGATAGCCTGTGTGGTACTATCAGGTGCATTGTTTTTAAAGCTTTATGCAATATTTTTCCCACCACATTATATATAAGCTCCACAAAACCAGAACCTTTACTCTTCCATGTTTGAATTCCCAACAACTAGCAGAGTATCTGACATTAGGTAACCCAGAGAAGTTTGTCAATTGATTTATATTTGCATTTTCTTGGTAAATTATTAACATCTCTGCTTTCCAGCTACTTCTTTAAATGCAATGTATTAAAATGCATTACCCAGATTTTGATTGTAACAATATGTTTTCATGTTTTAGTTTCATTCCATAATCAAAAATTTAATTATAGTGTTTATATTTTTATTTGTTAACTTGACATCTCCTTCCACATACAGATAATGGCAAAGCCGTGAATCTAATGTAAAAGCTAAATTAAAAGTTTCTTTCAAAATTATTCAATTCCAATTCTTGATGGATGAGTTCTTTGCCTCTTTAAATTTAAGCTGAGGGATTTGAAAATTGACATCTTTATTTAATTGCCTTGTTTTGTTCTAGTTATGTTAATGCAAAACATTAGTTTGCAAACGAAGAATGGATTCTAGACTTATTACAGTAAATCGCATAAACACTAAAATATTTTGTCAGCTGTGAACTGTAATAAAGATTATTTTTCCATCAAAAGCCACTTTCATTTTTAATACCCATCATTGTACAAAAGTACTTATAACTATTTCTACTAATTGGTGTTAAGGTAGGCTGACTCTAAGATGCAGAAGGTCTGATGAGAGTTAGGAGGATGACATACCCTTGTTTTCCTGGGACAGTCCCAGTTTATGTCTGTTATCCTGGTGTGAGTTTTTTTTTTTTTTGAGACAGAGTCTCACTCTGTCACCCAGGCTGGAGTGCAGTGGCATGATCTTGGCTCACTGCAACCTCTGCCTCCTGGGTTCAAGCGATTCATGTGCCTCAGCATCCCGAGTAGCTGGGATTACAGGCATTCGCCACCACGTCCGGTTAATTTTTGTATTTTTGAAATGGGTTTCACCACTTTGGCCAGGCTGGTCTCAAACTCCTGACCTCAGGTGATCAGCCCGTCTCGGCCTCCCAAGGTGTTGGGACTGCAGGCGTGAGCCACCACATCCGGCCTTGGCATGATTATGAACACCGGCCTTCACTCTCAAAAGTGTCCTAGTTTGGATGATGATCTGTATGGGCACCCCAGTTATACTGCCAGTTCTAACAAACTGTGTGGCTTTGTGTAGGTTAGTTAACTTTTACTGGGCTTAATTTCCCCATTTTTAAGTTGAGGAGGTTGACCTATGTAGGACCTCAGGTCTGTTTGGCTCTATTTTTATAACTTGCAAAGAAATCACTGGCAGGTTTGAGAGTTGATTTATAACTCTCTGATATTCGGGCAAAAACACATTCCTTTGCTAAAGAAATTTACAGAAAAGCTTTCTTAAAACAAAAATCCCAGTGCAGCTTTCTGACCAGACTCTGATGTGCTGGTATTTGCTCAGCTCTGTGTGACTCAACCCCTCTCGTGAGGGTGGCAAGCCTCTCAACAATCAACTGTCCAACGCAGGCCTTTAAGTTACATGAACTTTACATCTGTGGATAGAAGCAGGTGAAAGAGGAGGACAGCGGGGGAGGAGCACAAAGAAGCATCATGAACCCACTGCAAACCTGGTAAAGGAGAGCTGCACCACCAACAGTGAGGGGAAGAGCTTGTGAGGCCATGGTGGGAGGAGGCTGAGCGCTGCTTCTGTGAGTCAGTTAGTGAAGAATAGGACACCTACTAAAGAGGCACTTCGCACCTGAGTTTCCAGGGTATTTGAGATCCTCAAAAGTAATATTAGAAATCTATTAATTTTTAATATTTTGAAATTCCCAGTGGAAACTGCTCATCTGCAGCACTTGCCTTCTTAGGCTATTGAGAACATTCGATCCCCGTGCTTTCAGACAGAATTATGTGACAGCATTTTGAGAATGATAGAACATGAAACCTAAGCTGACACAATTAAGCCTGGTTAAGACAATCCACTGATCACTGAAGATCCACTGAGCTTATTCGATTCATTCTGCAAGACAGTTTTAACTATAGCGGGTGTCTACGGCTGCCCAGGTGCTGTGTAGAGCACACTGCAAGTGGTTTCTTTAGCTTGGAGGCTTTATAAGGAGAATAAAGGGCTGTGTTGAGACTATGAGAAAGCGCCTTCAGTGAGAGAGACACAGACTACTGTGGTATACAAAACACACCAAGATGACATGAGGTAGAAACCAGCGTCAGACAGGAGTTCCTTCTGTGTGCTGGGTTCTCTAACTGCCCCTCCCAGGATGGGTAAGGGCATTGTTTTTGTTTGGATGCCATTTCTTCTAAGAAACAGAAATTCCCTGGAGTGTGCCATGGGCCTTGCCCTATGCAGTCTCCTCTGTAATACTTGGTTCTTGCTTCAGGGTTTTCACAACTAATTACGGAGAGTTCTCGGATTTGGTTAAGGCATTTTCTCAAGGTGCAGTCACTATATACAAATTATTTTTCTATTGTTTTTCACACTATGTGCTCTGAAATTTGCTGAATGCCTGCTTTGCTAGGTGCAGAAGTTAGTGTTTCTTGTAGAGTAAATCTGGCAAAGCAGACAGAGGCCTCAGGGCAGGTTGTGGAGAGTAATAACAGCTGAAGGTGGCAGGGCAAGGTCGGATTGGGCCTTGGGGTCCAAGCGAGGTTGAAGTTGGAAATTAGAGGAAACAGGATATACCAAAGATACTTAATTCGAAGACTGACAAAATAACTGGGCGCCAAATTGAATAGGGGTAGAATTATTGGGTCTTAAATAAAAGTGTTATTTAAAGCTCTCAGTGGGACTTATACTAAAACCCCAGACTGCAGGCAGGGGGATGTTTTCCCAAGTGGTCTGCAGGAATCTGTTGTGGGAGATATTGAGGACCCAGGAAATGGGTCCTGCCTGCAGATAAGCTTGGGAGACTTCTTCTTAAAATGTCGTCTTTGTCATTAAAAACTCATATTGGTGTCCTGAAGAAAGAAGATTTTCTACACTAAAGAAATCCATTTAATTTTGTTTCAACATAACCTCTCAAGCTTATTACAGAGCAAAATTCCTGCTCACCCGTGTCACACACAGAACAGCAATGAATGTCCTGCAAAACTCCCGCTGCGTGTGTCACACACAGAACACCAATGAACGTCCTGCAAAACTCCCGCTCACCCGTGTGTCACACACAGAACACTAATGAACGTCCTGCAAAACTCCCGCTGACCCGTGTGTCACACACAGAACACTAATGAACGTCCTGCAAAACTCCCACTCACCCGTGTGTCACACACAGAACACTAATGAACGTCCTGCAAAACTCCCGCTCACCCATGTGTCACACACAGAACAGCAATGAACGTCCTGCAAAACTCCTGCTGACCCGTGTGTCACACACAGAACAATGAACGTCCTGCAAAACTCCCGCTCACCTGCGTGTCACACACAGAACAATGAACGTCCTGCAAAACTCCCGCTGACCCGTGTGTCACACACAGAACAATGAACGTCCTGCAAAACTCCCGCTCACCCGTGTGTCACACACAGAACAATGAACGTCCTGCAAAACTCCCGCTCACCCATGTGTCACACACAGAACACCAATGAACGTCCTGTAGAGCTCTGACTCAGAGGACCTTGTCCAAAAAGAACAACATAACAACAAAAATGCCTTTTTAGTGTTTAAAAAAGTTGAAAAGCGATGAAATATTTGTTAAATTTTTAATAAATATGAATGGTGGCTACGTTTTCTGTATTTTATCTGCATTCCTCACAACAGAGAGAAACATCATTGTAACTCAATGGTGAAAAGACCAGCATTCCTTTCTCTAGCTGACCCAAATATCTCTGTTTTAATTTAAGCCTGATTCTTCTTGTTAATTTTCACAAACTTATGGAAAAACTGATCAATTTCCCCTTTATAAACATATATTACAATAATAATGAGAAAAAACTTCCTTTTAATAATTTCCTTTAACTTTTTTTTGCTTTATTATTTACTTATCACTTTGAATCACTCCCGTCACCTTTTTCTGAACTTTCACTAGCTTTCTATTCTCTTTTGTGTAATTACCCCGAGGCACCTTAGAAGTTCATCAGAAAACAAGAAACAAAGGGAAAAGAGACTTCCTGGTACAAAAGAAGCTGCTGAGTCATTTTCCCTGGAACAGAAAGCACCAGGATTGTGCAGAAATCAGGGCTCAGGAGGCACCTGCCCTCAGCACGGCCAGGGCCACTGGAGAGGGGAGCCCCCACACACCTGCCTGAGGGTGTCTTGGGCCCTGTGAGGGGTAGTCCAAGAAGCTCCTCTCGTGGAAACGTTATCTCATGGCTACCCAGTGGGCACTGAAGCGAGCCAAATCTTTGGTCTACAAAGACTCCTTAGGAATATTATGGGAAGCTGGTCAAAATGATAAAGTAGCACAATTGTTCTTTCTTCACAGGAACCCCGTGTTCTTAATCTTAACACTTCAAATGGTGACATTTTAACCCAGGTGGAGGAAAACGTTGGTGTCAAACTGCAGTCACATGTTTGTAATTCTCTCTATAAAGCTTTAAAGGCATTGTGTGCATGTTAATCTTCAATAAATATGATTTACATAAGCAGTTGGCAGTCATACGTCACCTGAACTTGTTCTGACAGGACACATGAGGTTTCTGGAGCCTAAGGACCTACATCAACAAACCTAATTGTTTTGTCCGTGGCTTTTTCAATAAATGAAGGCACTATTGGGAAAAGGGCGATGGCCTGGCATGTTTACTCTGGGTGGTCGAGTGACACGCAGCCCGTGTGATTTAGCGGGAGCTTAATGGTGTCACACGTAAGAAACACTGCAGCCCCCTCTGAATCAAAAGGACTAGGAAGTTTCCAAAACCAGTTACTAAGAACTGGTTATTAATTACACAGGGACCTAATTAATAAATTACCTATAAAAAGGTGTATTTTTAGAAATAATTACAATGTAATAATTTATTTTGTACTTTAGAAGGAAGTTTATTGACTTTGAGATAATTTTTTCTGGGCAATCTAGATATTGATAGACCATGAAGAAGTAGCCACATGGATGCATTGGCTGTAATTTCTGACCACATATAGCAGGCTTTGATTATGAATTAATGCAAGGTTTTGGAAAAGACAATGATTTTAAAGCCGATGGTCTCGGGCTAAAGCCTGGTTCTGTCACTTACTTGTTAAACGGTCTGATGAAACTTAATAACTCTTCATCAGTACCATTCAGATGATTGGACCTTCCCCACATGGTTCTATAGGGATTGACAAGGACCGTATGTGGAAAAGTTTCTGATATAGTTGGTAGTTTCTTTGCTTTCTCCCTTTATTTTCAGCTATCTTCTTTCCTTCGATTCTGAAACCTTGGGGTTCCTAAGCTAGCAAGTGTGTTCGAAGCAGCTAAGGGCATAGGCAGCACATTTCTGGCAATCTCCACAGCGGTATTTAGGAGAGAACTTTACCTGTGTAGTGGCTTGGAGCCCTTGAACTCCACTACTCACCAACTACGTTGTTTTCCCAGAAAGTCTATAGGAAGATTTTCTAAAGTAATCAATTGATATTCCAATTGTGCAGATAGGCACTTACTTTTGTCCTTAAAACTCCGTCTCTCATGCTGTAGGATTCCCTTGGGCTCCAGTGGTGAGAAACTTGCATCCATGCACTGTGAAGGAGCCACATCAGTCAATGAGAATTATTCTCCCTACTAGAGGAGACAAGAGTTAAATAATGTATGAGGAAACTCCTTGCCAGCCATTTTAATTTCTAGAGAAACTAAGAATGTGTACTGTGGAGGAACATCTGCATCCATGGTGCAGCCCTGCAGGTCTCACTGTACCTGTGCCCACTGCCCTGTGGTTTTGCAATTCCTCTCATTTAAGAGTTGAAGGCCCCTTCCCTACCCTGAAGCTCAGCTTGGTCATGAGACTCGTGGTGGCCAGAAGGACATTAGGGGACTTTGATCAAGCAGAGGCCTGAGGAAGCCCTCATAGGTTTGTGTTGCCTCTTTTGCTTCTCTGCAATCCTGAGAACATGCCCAGACTAACTTAAGCAAGGGATGGGAGAGGCATGTGCATGTGAGCACCACATGGAGCACAGCCAGCTGTCTTAGCCAAGATCATAGCAGACAAGTCTGCAGACAGCTGACTCCCAAGCAAGCAGTGATCCCAGCAGGATCGCAGAGCTTCCACCCATTCTGAGGCTGACCACAGACACCTGAGTGAGCCTATCCCCAGCTGAACCAGAGAGTAGAGTGAAATCTTAGATTATAATTGTCTTAAGCCACTGGGTTTTGAGATAGTCTATTTTGCGGCATTATTGGGTCAATAGATAGCTGATACATGTACTTTAACAATATAAAAACATAAAGAATCCAAAACAGACTAGTGGACAATTATCCTGAGATGATTCATCATGGGATGAATCATAAAAACCATAAGCTCCTCTGAGGTCTGCAAATCCTTCCACAGAATGTTCTTTGTAGAGAGAGGCATACCTGTGCAGTAGCTTCAGGTAAACTCTTTAGAATTCTTTCCATTGTAGGAGCTAGAAAGACTGCCAAATGAACATCTTAGAACACCCTACTTCTCAATCATAGACATTTGAGGTAAGGATAAAGTATCCTGACATTCTGTGGTTAAGATCTTGTCTACGTAGAACTACACTTAAGAAGTCACTACTTGCTTTTTTTTCTTGACCATTATTGTAGGCAGGATAATAGCCCCTCAAAGATGCCCCCATCCTATTCCCTGGAGCTTAAGAATATGTCACCTCATATGGCAAAAGAGACTTGCAGATGTGATTAAGAGTCTTGAGATGGGAGATCACCCTGGGTTGCTGGGTGGGCTCAACATCATCACATGGGTCCTCACAAGAGGATGGCAGGAGGGTCAGAGTCAGAAGGAGATGTGAGGATAAAAGCAGAGGCCAGAGAAGAGAAAGGATACCATGGTAGTGGGTTTGATGATGGAGGAGGGGCTGTAAGCCAGGAAATTTGGGCAGTCTCTAGAAGCTGGAAGAGGCCCACTGGGAGATTCTCCGCAGAGCCTCAGAAGGAATGTAGTCTTGTGGACCCTTTTAGACTTCTGACTTCCAGAGCTCTAAGATAATACATTTGTGTTCCTTTAAGTGACAAAGTATGTGGTAATTTATTACTGAAACAGTAGAAAACTAATACAACCTGTATCCATATACCCTGGTATTTGTAATATGAACTCTGAACTTCCTTGAAGAGCCAAGGGCTTGCCTGAACACTGCTGAGAGATTCGACCATACTTCAGCCATGCTTCCAGAACTGTTCTCGGCTGTGTCCCCTAAGGGACCCTGCCATAATGAGTCCACTCAATAAATCCAATGCTGCAAAACTGCAAAATGTACTCAGTCCCAACCCACAACCATAAATGTTTTTAATAATTTTCCGTTCACTTCCTCGGTCATTTTCTATTCCACACAGCCCTCTCTTTTGGTTCCCCATTGTACCCCCAGCCCCTTTTTTTTTTCCCCCTTTTTCATTTCTTCATGGCCCCTTATTGGTTCCTCTCTGTTGTCCATTTAGAAACCTCAGTTATCTTAGTCTTAGTTGGGGTTGAGCTCAGTGTTTACTGGAGTCTCTCTCCCTCTTTGCAGTAGTCTAAATAAAATCTGTCTTGCTACCTTTAACAAGTGTCTGGTGTTGTTTCTCTTTGACAGTAAACAATTTTGTTAAAAGGATACTCCATCCAATTCCCCTACATGGTAATAGAATAACACCAAACTAATGCCTGAAGTTTTCATAAATCCCCCTGAAAATACATTTGTTACCTTAGATGTGTCACTAAAGTATAATGCAGTGAGGGCAGGGCAAATAAACTATGTTCTGTTCCATTCTGGGCATTCACCTGTGTGGGGCAGCAGAATGAGTGCTGTGCAAGACAAGAGTGGAAAGTGCTTTGCCTGAGACTGACAAGTAAGCCCCAGAAGGTTCCTGTGGCTCTGAGCTCCCCAAGGCGACTCTGGCAGGCAGGTGAGCTGCCCTTAGCATGCAGCTGTCAACAGCATCCTGAGAAGTGCTCCGGAGGTCCTTGGCAGGAGTCACAAAAAGAGGCTGAGCCATGGCAAGTAGAAGAGAACTTAGGGAAGATGGCATTTCTGCTCTCAGTGAGAGTAGCTTGAAAGGCAAGTGAAGGGAGGAGGGTACCTGTGGTGTTAAGGACAAAGGAGGTCCACTGCTGATTTAGGAAGTGAGTGTCACCTTAGGGCTTGCTGATGGAAATCACAAACTGTCTCTGGGATATTTATGTAGAATATATAAAATATCTTTTACATCTTCCCTCCTTGTCTCTTTCCCTCATACTATTTTCCTATTAACATTAGAGTTACAATGGAATAATTTTGTTTGTTTGAGACAGGGTTTGGCTCTGTCACCCAGGCTGGAGTGCAGTGGCCTGATCTCAGCTCATTGAAACCTCTACCCCCAAACTCCACCACGCCTGGCTCCAGTGACTCTCTCAACTCAGCCTCCAGAGTAGTTGGGATCACAGGCATGTGCCACCATGCCTGGCTATTTTTCTGTATTTTTAGTAGAGATGAGGTCTTGCCCTATTGCCCAGGCTGGTCTCAAACTCCTGAGCTCAAGCAGTCTGCCTGCCTTGGCCTCCCAAAATGCTGGGATTACAGGCATAAGCCATACACCCAGGTGGAAATATGTTTAAAACAACAATGAAAAGACTCCACACTGCCTGAGGTCTGCCACTAGAAGAAGGGATTGCAGAGAAGCAAGAAAGGCAACACAAATCCATAGGGGCTTCCTCAGGCCTCTGCTTGCTCCAGGTCTGTTAACATTCTTCTGGCCACTATGAGTCTTATGTTCAAGCTGAACTTCAGGGTAGGGAAGGGGCCTCCACCTCTTGAATGAGAGGAATTGCAAAACTGCAGGGCAACAGGCACAGGTACAGTGAGACGTGCAGGACTGCACCACGGATGCAGATGTTCCTCCCTAGTACACATTCCTAGTTTCTCTAAAAATTAAAATGGCTGGCAAGGAGTTTCCTCACACATTATTTGATTCTTGTCTTCTTTAAAAACTAAAGTAATTCTAAAAATTGACTGATGCAGCTCTTTCACATTTGTGAGGAGGGTGAAATGAAAATCTGTGCGACAGCACCAGCACTGGCCTCAGTGATTGCATTGTGCTGTCTGCTGCCTGCAAGCTCAGTGACTAAGCCAATTAGAAAATGTACAAAAGCAATAAATTATTAAGGGCCTCAGCATGTTTATGTTTGTGAGTATAAATGTGTGAGAGGAAAATATTTGGGGCCCCTGAAATCACTAAGCTAAGGGGACATGTCAAGCTGGGAACTGCTTAGGGCAAACTGTCTCTCATTCTATTCAAAGTCACTCCTCTGCTCACTGAGATAAATACGTATCTGATTGCATCCTTTGGAAAGGCTCATCAGAAACTCAGAAGAATTGTCTCTCACCTATCTGTGATCTGGAAGTCCCCTGCCTGCTTCAATTTATCCTGCCTTCACCTCAAGTTGTCCCACCTTTTTGGACAGAACCAATGCTCATTTTACATATATTGATTGATTTCTCATGTCTCCCTAAAATGTATAAAACCAAACTGAGCTCTGACCACCTTGGGCACATGTCGTCAGTACCTCCTGAGCCTGTGTCAAGGGTATATGTCCTCAACCTTGGTAAAATAAACTTTCTAAATTAACTGAGACCTGTCTCAAATTTTGGGGGTTCACAAATATAACTGTAAAGGATACATTATTTTGTGGTTCCATCAAAGAAATAATTTTGGGTTCAAGTTTCTTCTGTATAAAGCTGTGAGCATTCTGGATGGCTGCCCAACAGTAAGGCAATGACTTACCCAAAACAAACAGATGTGCCTGCACACATGTCTACTCATGACATAGGCACCCTGGGAGCCAGGGGATGCACGGTGAGTCTGAACCCCCATAGCACACTTTGCCCTGATGCTGTGGAGCAGGAGCAAGTTTGAGTCACAGGCTTAGGCTCTGGGTCACAGTTCTGGCTCATTTTTCTGGACAGGACCATGGAGTCGAAAAAGCCAAAGTTGGTCAAAAACAAACTGCTGGGCCCTAGAAACCTGAAGATTGTCAGGGGACTGTGCAGTTGAAAGTAGCAGAAGAGGGGGCAATTTGTATGGGTCCTTAGGGCTTTTATGCTTTCCAAATAGCAATGAGTGCTTAGCACGTGCTGGAACCAACAGCAGTAGGCAATCACGATGCCTCTTTTCAAGTGTCTATTTACCCAGAAATTCAAATTTCTTTAAACATTTAAACATTTTCCTTTCGGTGAATATTTCAGACAGCAAATTCAGGACAAGCAGATACCATCAGCTCAAGGAAACTCACTTGAGCAATTAACCTCTTTACACTTGAATATTTTACTCCCACAAACATAATTTAAAGCATTACTCCAAGACAGTTTTTGACATAATTCCTGGACCTGGAAGAATACAAATAAGGAACCCCTCAACTGGAAAAGTGACTAAAGTTTTACCAGGGATAAGCCGGCTCACTAAAGGGCTTTTAGTTTTGCTGCAGGCATGTAAGCAAAGGTGAGGGTGGCAATTGAAGACCGTATCTTCAGAAAACCCTTCATTAATTTGTGGATCATCCAGTGCTAGACAGTAGGCTGCAGAGCAATGGCAGCAGAGTGAAGATCATCGCCAGCCCGTGGGGAGATAACTACCAAAACCAAACACCCCAACACCCATGGGACTACAGGTGTGTTTTATGATGACAGAGTCACTGTCCCCTTTCTAATGGGATAAAGTAACCAAAAGGTTGGAAAATTCATATCTTTCTAAAGAAGGCAGAGGGCAGATCAGTGGTTACTCAGGGAGAATATGGGCCTTCCAAGATCCACAGGAAGTCTCCATCTAATCTTATCATGAATTTAAACATTTGTATAGGCAGGTGGACCAAGGTTCCTCTCCATCTCCTCTGCTACCTCTTCCCTACTGTATAAGTCTTTCTCACACTGCTAATGAAAACATACCTAAGACTGGGTAATTTACAAAGAAAAAGAGGTTGAACGTACTCACAATTCCACATGGCTGGGGTGGCCTCACAATCATGGCAGAAGGCGAAGGAGGAGAAAAGTCATGTCTTACGTAGTGGCAGGTAAGAGAGTGTGTGCAGGGGAACTGGCCTTTATAAAACCGTCAGATCGTGTGAGACTTATTCACTATCATGAGAACAGCATGAGAAAAACCTGCCCCCATGATTCAATTACCTCCCACTGGGTCCCTTCCATGAAAAGTGGCGATTATAGGAACTACAATTCAAGATGAGCTTTGGGTGGGAACACAGCCAAACTATATTTTGCTTCCCCTGGTCCCTCTTAAATCTCATGTCCTCACATTTCAAAATTGATCATGCCCTCCTAACAGTCCCCCAAAGTCTTAACTCATTTCAGCATTAATTCAAAAGTCCACAGTCCAGAGTCTCATCTGAGACAAGGCAAGTCCCTTCCACCTATGAGCCTGTAAAATCTAAAGCAAGTTAGTTACTTCCTAGACACAATGGGGGTATGGGGCTACAGGCCCCACACAAGTCCAAAATCCAATATGGCAGTCATTAAACCTTAGAGTTCCAAAATGAGCTCCCTTGACTCCATGTCTCACATCCAGTTCACACTGATGCAACAAGTGGGCTCTCACAGTCTTGGGCAGCTCTACCTCCGTGGCTTTGCAGGGTACAGCCTCCCTCCCAGCTGCTTTCATGGGCTGGCACTGAGTGTCTGTGGCTTTTCCGGGTGCACAGTGCAAGCTGTTGGTTGATCTACCATTCTGAGCTCTGGAGGATGGTGGCCCTCTTCTCACAGCTCCACTAGGCAGCGCCCCAGTGGGGACTCTCTGTGGGGGCTTCAACCCCACATTCCCCTTCCACACTGCCCTAGCTGAAGTCCTCCATGAGGGCCCCACTCCTGCAGCAAACTTCTGCCTATATATCCAGGTGTTTCCATACATCATCTGAAATCTAGGTGGAGGTTCCCAAACCTCAATTCTTGACTTCTGTGTACCTGCAGGCTCAACACCACGTGGAAGCTGCCAAGGCTTGGGGCTTGCACCCTCTGAAACCACAGCCTGAGCTGTACCTTGGCCCCTTTTAGCCACAGCTAGAGAGACTGAGACTGATGGCACCAAGTCCCTAGGCTGCACACAGCAGGAGGGCCCTAGACCTGGCTCAGGAAACCATTTTTCCTTCCTAGGCCTCCACACCTGTGATTGGAGGGGCTGCTGGGAAGGTCTCTGACGTGCCCTGGAGACATTTTTCCCATTTTCTTGGTGATGAACATTTGGCTTCTCATTATTTATGCAAATTTCTGCAGCCAGCTTTAATTTCTCCTCAGAAAATGGGTTTTTCTTTTCTACTGCATCATCAGGCTGCAAGTTTTCCAAACTTTTATGCTCTGCTTCCTCTTGAACGTTTTGCCACTTAAAAATTTCTTCTGCCAGGTACCCTAAATCATCTCTCTCAAGTTCAAAGTTCCACAGATCTCTAAGATAGGGACAAAATGCCACCCGTCTCTTTGCATAGCAAGAGTGACCTTTACTCCAGTTCCCAACAAGTTCCTTATCTCCATCTGAAACAACCTCGGCCTGGACTTTATTATCCATATCACTATCAACATTTTTGTCAAAGCCATTCAACAAGTTTCTAGGAAGTTTTAAACTTTCTCACATTTTCCTGTCTTCTTCTGCACCCTCCAAAGTGTTCCAACCTCTGTCTGTTACCCAATTCCAAATTCACTTCCACATTTTCAGGTATCTTTCTTTACAGCAGTGCCCCACTCTTTGTGGTACCAATTTACTGTTATTAGTCTGTTTGCATGCTGTTAATAAAGACATACCCAACAGTGTGTAATTTATAAAGAAAAAGATGTTCAATGGACTCGCAGCTCCACAAAGCTGGGGAGGACTCACTATCACAGCAGAAGGCAAAAGAGGAGCAAAGTCACGTCTTACATGGCAGCAGGCAAAACAGTGTGTAGAGGAGAGGGGAACTGCCCTTTGTAAAATTATCAGATCTCATGAGACTTATTCACCATCATGAGAACAGCATGGGAAAAACCTGCCCCCATGATTCAGTTACTTCCCACTAGGTCCCATGATACTTGTGGATTACGGGAGCTACAATTCAAGCTGAGCTTTGGGTGGGGCACAGCCAAACCATATCATATACTTTCTCCAAAGTTAGTGGAGAAAGGAACTCGTGTGTGTGTGATCATTTTGAACAGCATTTCACGACACATGGGTTTGGGAATTGGACAATCTGTGTCCTAGACAAAAGACACTTTGCCATTATTGTATTTAATCTAGTCTTGGTCACCAGGAAGACACATTGCAATTTGGGACTAAAGTCTTGGCTAATAGTAAAGAATTTCTGCCTTAGAATCGTGAACCAGCAGTGAGTGACTAAGGGAGTATTTGAGGTTTTCAATCCTGATTAAATATCAACTGTAATTAATAGTAAAATCCTGGGTGTATGAATTTGACACCAGAATTAACACACTAAGTTTAGTGAAGCCAATGTTTAAATCCATATACTCTGTCAGTTCTCATTTATAGCCACTTTTCTTCCTCTGGGATGACTTCCATATATTTGACAATTATTTCCAATGAGTTTGTTCCTGCACAAACACTTGGCCAAGAGTCCCAGCCTACTGCCTCTTCCTGGTCCTTATGTAGCCTTATGACCATTAATTGTCACCATGAGCTCAGCATCAAGCAGTACAGCCTCAGCTGAAGAGATGAACAGAAACACTGAAAAAGCTCTCTGGATATCCATGAAAACTTTGCAAAGGGAAGGAGGGAAAAATAAGTGGTTGTCAAAAATGGATGACAGCTTTAGACCACTTTGGGGCCTTTGGTCATGGAGAATTTTTTTAACATACAAGTCCCAATTAATCCAAAGCAAACCTAAACAAACCCTCAAAGGCTGCTTTGTGGGTGATTTCATCTCATCTGAGTTAAACCGTGTGATAGCTTACTACAGGTCTGCTGTGGAAACACCTACAAAAGCTTTCTGGATAGCAAGCTGTTAGAAAAAAAAATTTTTTTCCTGTTAGATTTCAGAATAGAGATAATTTGATGTGAGTCTTAAAGAGCAAGATGTCCTTTGGTTGCATTTCATACATAGCAGTGATTCACAGTGGAAATGCTTTATTTGGAAATTTTGAGTAAGTTACACTCTCTGGCAGTGAGGTGATTCCACATAATAGTATCTGAAAAACAAAAAATAAGTATCTTTTGGTAGATTTGGTTTATGTTTCTCTTTAATTCTCTACTTTGGGTAAATAAGTTAATAGTAATTTACCTCCCCTCCAAAAAACAAAGACAGTTGGGAAGGTGTCAAATGGAGGATTTTGGAGGAGAGACGGGAGTTCAAAACCTGGCTCCACCAGATCAGTCTAGTGCAATCTTGGGCAAGGTAAGTGGTCCTTCTTAGGCTTATTTTCCTAACATGTAACATGGGCCTGTGAACCCAGAAAGTCAGAGACAGGTCTCAGTTAATTTAGGAAGTTTATTTTGCCAAGGTTGAGGATGCACCTGTGACACAGCCTCAGGAGGTCCTGACGATGTGTGTCCAAGGTGGTCGGGGCACAGCTTGGTTTTATACATTTTAGGGAGACCTGAGACATCAATCAATATATGTAAGATGTACATTGGTTTAGTCTGGAAAGGCGAGACAACTTGAAGCAAAGGTAGAAAGACTCCAAGCCAGGAGGGAGCCTCCAGGTCACAGACAGGTGTTGCACAAATTGTTACATTCTTTTGAGTTTCTGATTAGCCTTTCCAAAGGAGGCAAATCAGATATGCATCTACCTCAGTGAGCAGAGGAGTGACTTTGCATAGAATGAAAGGCAGGTTTGCCCTAAGCAGTTCCCAGCTTGAATTTTCCTGAGTGATTTTGGGGGCCCAAGATGTTTTCCTTTCACAGGCCTAATGCTGTCGACCTATAGAGTCTGGAGTATTGCAAAACTCCCTTTCTGACCTCCCTCGGGACTTTGGATGTTTGTGTACCTTAGCCTGATGACAAGCCTTTGACTACCTTACAGATAATTCCTCACCTGCTTGCCAGAGTCTCCCACATCAGCCCATTGCCCTGAAATAGCAATGCATAAAAGCCAGAGAGGGAGGTCTGGGGCCAGGCAGGCAGGCTCAAATCCTGAGTGTGTGACTTGCTGGCAGGGGCACTGAGTCAGCTGCTTCACCTCTGGCACTTTGGTTATTTGAGGGTTGGTACCTACAGGGCTGTTGTGGGGTTAAGTGGTTTACATTTGTAAGAGAAACAAAGGCCCTCAGCACAGAACCTGATTGTTAATAGCTGCTGTGTACACATTTATGACATTAAAGAGCGTGTTCTTGTGCTCATGTAGCCAGATCTCTTGGCAGACTCACCTTAGATCTTGCTCTTTCCTGCTCCATCTCCTTTCCCTCCTACTTTCAAATCTTGACAATGGTTAACTGGTTGTCAGTGGTCCTCTTTCAGAGATTGTGGAATTTTGCCCACACTAGCAGCTAAGAAAGGGACACCATCAATGGAAACTGGAAAACTCTAAGATTACAGGGGCTTCACATAGCAGGAGTTTCATTTTTCACCACATAAAGTCCTAATGAGCAGGGAGACTGGCCAGGGAGACTCTATGACAGGCAGGCTTTCAGGGACCCCCCACCTGAAGGAGACTCTGGCTTTAATATGGGGCCTCTAAGAACACAGAGAAGTCAGCTCTGTTAACACGCAGCAGGCAGATGGGGTCAAAGCCCGAATGGAGGGCCCATGGGGATGCTTTTGTGGGCTGGTGCTGGATGTAGGTGAATCACCCTGTCCATGCTCCATTGCCTGGGACTCAGTTGCCTGAGTTCACCGACGCAAGATGAGTTGGCAAATGCAGTAGTCCCTCATGGAGCAGCAACTTTTCAGCAAAATATCTGCATTTTGAAAGGGGAGCACAAGACTTTTGTTGAAAGTTATCCATCTATCCATTCGGGCCCCCACACAACAGGAAATACTTAAATATTTGTTATCATTAGTGATGATCAATCCAGCAAGTAAAATTTGGAAATAGCTGTCATTTTTTACATTAATACATCTCTTGCTTCTACACAGTTTGCCTTGTAGCCTTGCATCCAGAGATGTGATGTGACCTTTCTCAAACCACACTAGGACCACCTGTGTTCTAGAGAAGCAGAGCTATGTCCCCACGTGGTCAGCAGTACACCCGACTGAATGCTGAGCACCTTCTCATTGGTTAATTCTCAGTCCACCTAGCAAGTACCTGAAGTGGTAAACCCATGAGTGTTCTAACTGGTAGGTTCTTGTGGAAACCACGAAGCTCTCTAAACTAAGGACAAGCACATTTGTTCACTTCAAATATTCTCTTGCTATTCCTTATGGAAAGAACATCTTTTTGGACCCTGGGAGACAGTTTGAATAGAGGGAAGACGTCCTCAGCAGTCCCGATGGAACACGTTGATTAAAGTGCTGGGAGCAGCTCCCTTTTGTGGTGATGCCGCTCCCTTGCAGGGGGGATAGGAACAGTTGATAGCTGTTCACAAGCCATGCTGAGAGGTGGCATGGCTCATGGTAGATCGGATTCAGAGCCAGAGGGGCCACAGAAATCACCTGGCCCAGTCCCTCATCACAAGGTGAGGCAACCTGCAAGGGGTGATCTATTTTAGTCTTCAAAAGACAGCTAACCCACCACTGATGCCTTGTTAAGCTAAGCCCGTGATTATTAGGAAGCCAAACAGGCTAAGTGGGACTTCGGCTGTTCCACCAAGCAGAGACCCAATGTGAAAATTTCTCGGTGTCTTCCTGACTGATATAAACAAATGTGTGCCCACATTCTTTGACCACCTAATTTTAATTAATTTGGTAGTCTTGATTCAAGTACATTTGACCAGAGAAGACAAAGACAAGAATGTCTTTATCAATATGAACTATCACTACCATTTTGGAATATTGGTCTATTTCTTGTCTTTTTTCTCCCTCACACTATTAATGTCTAAATAGGGGACTTGTGCATCTAGGATTAAAAATAATTCAATTATTGATATTTGTGTATGATCTCAGCCAATAACTTGTCTAAAGGGAATATTTTATTCCTGGGCTAAGAATATATTTCTGTATCCAATGCATATTTTTAAAACATAATTTTCATTATGAAATATTACACACGTTAAGAAAGTATGGAGAACATAAATGTATGTTTTAATGAATTATTACATGAACACTAATGTAACTACTATCTAGATCAAGACATAAAATGTTGTCAGTATGTCTTCTGTCTAACCTTGTCCTGATGTTAACGTCTCCCAGCTAAACATTGCCAGGGGCACAAGTTGGGTTTACTATTTGAAAAGGAGAGAACAAAGACCAGGTGGAATGGCAGAGCTTCCCAGCAAGAGGGTGTTAGAAAGAACCTATTATAGGATTTGACTTGTGCTTGGTAATTTGGGGTGGGGGGAATCTAAGGAAGTGGGACTGTCTTTGGATTGGATCTTCTCAGGAAATAAGAGTAAATTTTTAATTTGATACCTCAGTAAATCTTACCGAGAAAGAGGAAGGACTAGATCTAGGCTGAACCTGTAACTGGTAAAGATGAAGCCGTCACTCACATTATCCAGGAGAAGGGGATATTTGCAGTTCCGTGGCTTGGAAAATGTTCATATTTTGTCTGTGTTAAGATGTGATTGTTGGGGAATCTCGTTTTTGCCTTATTCCATGACTGATGTCTGATGCTGATGTTCTCTGATGTGTTTGTCTTCAACAGGAGAGCACCAAGGGCTTACTCAAGGTATAAGGCCAGCCCCTGACCATAAGGGCAGAAGAGGGTACTATATCCCCTTCCCATGCCCCCCTTCCTGAGAGTAGGGATGGACTAGCAGCCACTGTATCATTTAAATGTACCTTTTGTAATGACAAGAATTAAGGTATTGAAATTGTCTACTTGATAGGGATAGGTAAGTTTTTTTAATCTCATGTTCACATTGAGGTTTTTTTTTCTCCTCCAGATCAACATCAAAACAATTCTTCTTTTTCCTCAATTGTTTAATTAACTTCTGAAGAAGGCATTTAAGGATTAAATAATTAGATGACCATCACAACCTCTCTGGGGCATATGTCTTTATTTTCTTAATAATTCTTTATCTATAACTTTAAAAAGGCCTGACTATGACTTGTGTCGTTATGTTGTAGTCTTTAATCTTTCTCCAATGTCAACTCCATGCCAAGTGTATCTAACCTGTAATGAAGTAAGGGGAAATGGTGTGTGGTATACAGTTTCAATAATCAGCTAATGACTAGCAGCAGGAAATCTGCATCAAAAACATATAAAACATGTCTTCTTTATTTCACCACATAGTTCCCAGGGTCAAGAAACTTGCAATATTCTCCTGACTTTGGCGTAACTTGCTGTGGAATATTGGGTTTGATCCTAGCATCTGTAATATGGGGGAAAGAGGATTTCTGGGGATAAACAAAGCAACACAGATAACATGCTCTGAGTTCTTAAAAAACCGCTTAATGTTTTACAAAGTTTTTCTAACTTACATTTACACATTTTATCCATACCATAGCCTTGTATAGCAGTTATTATTTTAAGTAAGATGAGAATATTCAACCACACAGAGGTTTGCAATCAGCACATATAGCTTATCTTAGAGTCAGAAACTCCATCTTTTTTTTTTCACTTGAAACATTTATATTCTTACCATTCTGCCACTGAATTTTTCAGCATGGCTCTTCAGGACTGTTCTCTTAAAGAAAATTTTGCTAATTTTTCTTTAAGAGTCTCATTTGCATGCAATCAAAGCACTACGCTAAGAAGGCAAGAAAAACAAAAGCCTCCACCCCTGTTGGCATCAGGGCTGTGGCTTTCAGTTCAAGAATTACTGCAGTGTTGAAAATGAGCTCATGGATGAACAGCTCTGTATGGATTCAAATGTGGCTGTTTCCTGGCACCTGCTTCCCAAGTCATTGCATGCTGTAATTAGTAATTACTAAGCACCATGTGGGCATTACCAGCATTTCCGATGTGCAGTGCCACCTGCTTTCCTGTTAGTAGTTACTAGTATTTGGGGACAGTCTGAGGAAATCTGAAGTGGTAAATCAGTGGGCACTCATAAATAAAAGAGAAAAATGTGCATATATTCCAACCACTGCCCTCAGAAAACATTCATTGTCTACAGACTCCCTGAGCCTGCTCCAGGCACTTATGCAAAATAGACTGTATTTTTTCCTCTTTCTATTTTATCTAGAGGTAGATATCATCAGAGATATTATGGAAGTACAGAGAAAAAGGCAAAACAACAGGTAACAATAGATGCATGACAACCATTATTCAGGAATAGAGAGAACTATTGGCAAGGGTAAAAGTAACTGACAAGTTTCTTGACTTAAAAAAATCAATGACACAAGAAAGAACACGAGGTCTTACGGCCAAAGAGCTGAGCTTAAGAACCACCCTGTGCTCATTAGATGAGACCTGGGCTGATGGTCTCACTCCTCAAAGTGCCCTTTTCTCATCTGTAGAATGGCAATTCTAACACCTCCTCTACCAACTTTCTTGGGACCCCTTTAATATTTTGTTTAGTTGCCCCTTACCAACATTAGTAATAAAGTTTATCCGTAAAATGAAAGAACTAAATTAAATAATTGCTAGGTCTTCTTCCAAACTCTAGAATTGAAAAAAATATGGCTTTCTGTTTTCCCCATTCTCTGAGTACCTAGTTCACAACATAAGATCACATAAGGCAGTGACAATCACCAGGGATGGAAGAGCTAGTATGTTCCGGGCCCTTCCTGATGTTATCACTGTCTCCATTTTACCTCCTTTCCCAGAAAACACACATACTTCATTAGTTTAAGAGTATTTACATATTGTTTTGTAAAACACTAATTAGGCACCTAATATGTACTAGGCACTATGTATTAAATACGAATATTCCAGATTTACAAATGAAGAAGCTTACACTAAACAGCAAGAGATTAAATAGCTAGTTAGTTCCTGAAGCAGGATTCAAACTGAGGTCTGTTATTCCAAAGGTTATATTCTACCACGATGCTATTTCTTCATAGATTTCATCTGATAAAAATGAAATGTCTTTAAATTTTCAAACGTCTCTAGTTTAGTATAATAACAACTGAATAGAATCTTGGGGGAAGACACTTTGTCTGGCCATGAGTACCATGGCCTAAAAAGGTTTTTGCTGATGAGTGAGGAATATGAAGAACATCTCTTCTGATCCATAATATCTAAGTTGCAGGTGTCCTGCACTGCTACTGTAGACAAAAAACACTACAACCTGGGCAGCTATCGTTTAATGGAAAGATCAAGGCTTGAAGTAAAAAATTAGGGCCCTGACCCTTACTCTGTCCAATACTAGCTTATTCCTTTAAACAAATTTTTTAACTTCTCAGAATTTGGTTCTACTATCTTTAGAACAGATGGTAAACTATTGTACACCTACCTCACAAAGACATGTGAAAGCATATTGTAAAATGTAATCCTCTGTGAGTATAAAGAGTTACTAATCACAGTGGAAGAAGGCATTTCAAGTACTGATTAACTAAAGCTGAGCTTGATGTTATGACTTGAAGCCTCGAAGCAAGAAAGATTGCTCAGTGGGTGGGCAGAGAACGAATGTCACAGAGGTCCCATCATCTGGGTTTGGATGCCCAAGGAAGGAGCCCGGTAGTGGAGCAGAAAGTACCAGATGTACCAGAAGACACCAGACAAGGCTAATGGTTAGGTTCATGAATAGAATTAGCCTGAGGAAGGGGACAGTAGCTCACAGGCCAAATGCCTGGGCAGTCATTGACAAAGTACCAACCCCAAACTGTAACTTGAGAAAGAGTCGGGTCACCAAAGCCAGGGCCCAGCAGAGGGAAATTGCTGTGGGGACACCCAAGTCAACAGGAACAGGTCCCAAAGTAGCCGATGTGTGAGGTGAAATACAGATTGGAGTGCAGTGGCCCAGGATAGTTCCAGTGGGGAGTACCTGGATTCCAGCCTATAGCTCTATTACATATTCCGTGGGTCATTTGCTTTTGTATCGTATTCAGTTTCAACCACTTTGCTCACAAGTTGCTCTGTGAGAGGCAGGGCTAAGGGCCAAGTTGAGAAAATGAATGAGCAGAGCAATGTGAAATGAGTGTGCTCATCTGAGAAAGATTTTCAAGTAGAGAGACCTTGAAATCCAAGGCTACTTGGATTTAAGGGAGCAAAGAAACAAGAAAAATTACATACTTAATTGCGATTAAATGTATTATTTTAGAAGCTGGGGAACCTTAAAACACAAAATAGCAATTAACATTCTTTATCTGACACCACAACAATTTGAAAATTCTTGGGTCTTAAATTGATGTTGGCAACTGCTGGCTTTTGGAAAAGGTGAGCAGGCATATGTGTTTTCTACCATCTTCACCCCTTTTATTAGTGATAACAAACAGTTTCTTCTTGAAGCCAAATGATTTATTTCATATTTGTGTTAATTATAGAGCAGAAAGCCTGAATTCTGCAGGATATTTCCTATGTGTACAGGATGAAGACATCTCTATATGAACATCTGTGGCTAAATATTGCATCTTCAGATGAAAAATTCTACAGTTGTATGAAAAGAAAGAATTTAAACATTTTTATGAAGTTAAAATGCTTATTAAACATGCATATGCTTTCAGGCTATTTTCTATTCTAAAATAAAATTCAGCTGGGCACAGTGGTTCATGCCTGTAATCCCAGAACTTTGGGAGGCTGAAGAGGAAGATCATTTGAGCCCAAGAGTTCAAGACTCTTGTAGCCTGAGCAACATAACGAAACCCCATTTCTACAATTTTTTTTTTAAATTAGCCGAGCATAGTGGTGTGTGCCTGTGGTCCCAGCTACCCGAGAGGTTGAGGTGGGAGGATCGCTTGAGGCCGGGAGGTCAAGACTACAGTGAGCTGTGATTGTACCACTGTACTCCAGCCTAGGCGACAGAGTGAGGCCTTGTCTCAAAAAAATAAATAAAATAAAATCCCCAATACATTACTTTAGCAAACACCTGTATTCAGTTGGAATATGTTTGCTTATATATAGTGACTAAATAAAGTAGATGTTTATTTTTAAAGTAGATATATATTTTTATAAATATCAAGAATTTCAAACTTTCCTTGCTTTTTTTTTATATAACAATGACAGTTTTGAAGATTACAAGCCAATTACTTTGTAGCACACCCCTCAATTTGGATTTAACTTATGTTTCTTCCTAACTTGATTTTAGGTTGTACATCTCTAGCAAGGATGTCACAGAAGCAATGCTGTGTTCTTCTCGGAGTGTCATATTATGTTAACTTTAGTTGCTTGTGCTTGTTGAAGGTAATATCTACCAGGCTTCTGTAAAAAATAGTAACTACAATTTTTTTTAAAGAAAATAAGCATTTTTAATACTTTACATATATAAATATCTCATTACTCATAAAATCTTTCAGTTTTTCTAGTCATCTATGTAAATATGAACTCATGTTTTCCTACTTTATTCAATAGATTATAATCTGTTACCATCATTATTTATTTTTCAACTCAAATTACCCCAAGTTTGGCCAGGAGGAGACCTTTTAATCTGCCTCTGGCATCTTTTTGACGTGTCTCCATCATTTTTTGAATAATTCTTTGCTGTCTGGAACGACAAAGAATTTCAGGCTCATTTTTTTTCCCTGGCTCTGCCCTGAAGTTAGTCGTTTCTTCAGTGAGCTCTGGTAACTTTCACTCTAGGTTGATATTTAGAAACCAAGAGCTGGGGCTGGGTGCAACACAATGAAAACCTATCTCTATGACAAATCTAAAAAAAATTAACTGAGTGCAGTAGCGTGCACCTGTGGTCCCAGCTACTCAGGAGGTTGAGGCGGGAGGACTGCTTGAACCCAGGAGACTGGGGCTGCAGGAAGCTGTGTTTGCACCACTTCACTCCAGCCTGGGCAAAGAGTGAGACCTCATCTCCAGAGCTGGGTGTTAGGTGTGCTCAGTGCTGTGGTGGTGTTAGGTGCACTCACTGATGTGGCGGTGTGGCTGCCCCATGGTCCTCTCCATGTACGGAGCTGGGGAAGACACACACACACACACACACACACACACCTATATTTATTTCTATGTCTATGTGTTTTGAAAACTGTGAGTTCACACTGATACCTCCAATTCAAATTCAACAACACAGGACTCATTCTGACTTTCTCCATTTCTAACTTTGTAAATCATTCCTTTCATTGAGAGAAAGCAGACTCCCATTATTCTTAATGTATATACATATTAAAATATTCACATGTAAGTAAACAATCCTCCTTCACTACTGCTCACCTCCCAGTGCCCTAAATTTGGCTCTGACATTGCACACCAGCTGATGGACCCTGAATATATAAACACATGTAGAATGAAGGCTAATAGTGGAGATCAGAAAGCAGCTTCACATGGAATGGCCTTATACTATGAAAATGTAGATACAGTGAGAAAATCAAAATTGAGGGAAGAAATAGAATAGCACATGGGAAGAAGAATAACCTTGTCATAAAAACCAAACACCACATGTTCTCACTCATAGGTGGGAATTGAACAATGAGAACTCATGGACACAGGAAGGGGAACATCACACTGCGGGGACTGTTGTGGGGTTGGCGGAGAGGGGATGGACAGCATTAGGAGATATACCTAATGCTAAATGACGAGTTAATGGGTGCAGGAAATCAACATGGCACATGGATACATATGTAACAAACTTGCACATTGTGCACTTGTACCCTAAAACCTAAAGTATAATAAAAAAAAAAAAGAATAACCTTGTCATTTATCTTCTAACTATTAGATGATATTTAAAGGCTATTACTTCAAAATAGTATCTGAGGGAGAGACAAAGAGAAGTTGTTGCTAGCTAATTTCAAGAGAGCTCAAAATAGACAACCATTGACTGCATCTACCCACAAAAAGAGGTAACTGAAATATTGTACTGAGGTATTAGTGTAAAGTTGGAATTCAGATATTCCTATGTATAAAAATACGTTAATAAAAGAAAGAAAAAAATAAATAGGACACAAATGAAAGATTAAATATGTGTGTAATATACACATATATTTACTATATATCAATATGTATCTTTATAATTATACACTTTATGTATGTATACATATATACATACACATATAAATTTATATAAAACAAAATATGAATATGGAATAAAAGAATTCGAATATATCAATGATGTCAGTGATAGAAATAATTAAAATAAAATATTTTCAAATTTGCTAAAAATATAAATATATGAAACATACCTAAAATAAAGGTAATCAGACAGATTTTAAATGAAAAGAGAAAAAATATGAACATAATGAAATGAGGGGTTGAGGTCTAGATATCTGTCAAGGTAGAATTTAGGCCAAAAAATATTAAAAGAGTCAAAAGAAGGAAATTTTCAAATGAAAATGTAACAATTATTCCATTACCACTCAATAATAATGATTTTCATTATACAAAAGATACATAGATAAATAGAAACATAATAAAACAACTATAGAAACATCATACTAAACCTCTTTTGGTTTAAGATAGATGAAGATCAATCAATATAATTAATAATGTAGATTCTATAAATATATATTAAATTCAGACCTCTGATGATGTAAACTGTACTCTCAAGTACAATGAAACACTTATGCAAACTGATTTAGCATAGGACACACCATCTCAATAAATTAAAACGGCAAATGCAAATATTAGCATTCTCTGATAATAGTGTGCTAAAACTAGAAATTAATAATAAAATTAGTGCGTTAAAAGGCCTATTCACTGAATATGGCAAAAAAAGCTATTAAAAAACAGAAAGTGAATAGTTTCTTGAAAGTAACAATAACATTCTATAAATTTGAGAGCTGTAGAATCAACTGAAACAGTTATCAGAAGAAATTTATTGTAGCAATAAATACATCAATAAAATATATTAAATCGTCAATATAAAAAGCTATAAAGAGAGCAGAAGACAAATCAACAGAAAGCAAAAGAAGATATTAATAAAGGCAAGAGGAGAAATTAATGATTGGAGAAAATGAAGAACAAAGTAAACCTAAAAGCTGTATATATAATGTGAATGGTCTATGTATACAGTCAAAAGAGAGAGACTATCAGAGTGGATTTTTTTAAAAAACACAATTATATGTTGCCTACCAGAAAGCCAGAAAAAGCAGATTATTTTAAAAAGATGATGAAAAATATGTCATACTAACAGTAACCAAAAGAAAGCTGGAGTGGTTATACTAATTTCAGGCAAAGGCGACTTCAGAGCAAGGAAAATTACTAGGGATAAAGAGTGCCTTTATATGATGATAATTCTCAAAGAAGACTTGCAAGTTCTTAATGTGTATGCATCTAACAACATACGGTCAAAATACATTAAGCAAGGGCTTACCAAGATGGCCAAACAGGAACAGCTCCCATCTGCAGCCCCCAGCGAGATCAATGCAGAAGGTGGGTGATTTCTGCATTTCCAACTGAGGTACCTGACTCATCTCATTGGGACTAGTTAGACGGTGGGTGCAGCCCATGGACGGTGAGCCAAAATAGGTTGGGGTGTCACCTCACCTGGGAAACACAAGGGATCAGGGTACTCCCTCCCTTAGCCAAGAGAAGCTGTGAGGGATTGTGCCTTTGAGAGGTGACAGTGTGCTGGCAGCCCTTGCAGCCCTCACTCACTCTCAGCACCTCCTCGGTCTTGGCGCCCACTCTGGCCATGCTTGAGGAGCACTTCAGCCCGCCACTGCACTGTGGGAGCCCCTTTCTGGACTGGCCGAGGCTGGAGCCAGCTCCCTCAGCTTGCAGGGAGGTGTGGAGGGAGAGGCGCGAGTGGGAATCAGGGCTGATTTGAGCAATAGTAACCCCAACTCCATCCTGGTCAGAAGAAAGGAGGGTTATTGTGACGATGGCCTTCTCTTTTCTCAGGGCACAGATATGAGCCTTCAGGGAGACATTTCTAATGGAAAAACTGAAACGAACGCTACACCTAGGACATTGGGGGTCATGCAATTTTGCCGTGAGATTCCATCAGGACTCCGCAACCCAGGGGAACACTCTCCAAGAATCTCCTCACACCTTGCACACAGGGAGGGCAGTCCAGCAGGTGGAGGCCCTGGCAGGCCTGGGGGTGCAGACACTTGGGGCATCCCTGCGGTGTCCTCTGCACTGCTGGCTGGGGACGGAGAAGGCCAAGCCGGTCGTGCTGCTCCAGACTCTATGACAGCAGAGGCTTTTCTCACCTTTGCTTTTCTCAGGCCCTCCCTTTCCTCCTCCTCCCTCTCGCCTACCCTCTCCTCCTTTTCTTTGCTGGTTCTACACCAGTCTAATTTTTCTTTTGTGCTTCGCTTGTGGAGGATTATTTCTGCACAATATAGGAAGGAGATTGTGGAAGCTCACTGTTATAAGGATTCCTGAAACTAAAGTATCCATAAGTGCCAATTTTAAGCAGTTAAATGAATCCAGTCAACGGAATGACAAATTGCCAAATCATGTCTTATGGCCAGCTGACAAGAAATCCCTGGAGCATATATAAACCAACGAACAGGTGCAACTCCAAAAAAGCATTCAAGATGAGTTACAAAGATTATGACAAGGTAAGACGGAGCCAGAAGTGCTGGTTCAAGATTAGATAAAAAAGAATTATGTTGTAGCTAGATATTTATTTGTTTAAATATACCATTTTATAATACTGTTTATTTTCAGAAATAATTTTTAAAAAATATTTAGTGAAATTATTTTAAGGAAAAGTACCAAATTTTTCGATTTTAATCTGGGTTCTTTAGTTTAGACTATGGGCTTCTCCCCTGAGATTCTATTTCTACCTAGCAACAGTGTTTTCTACCATTATGCCACTTGAGTGGGAGGACATCGTTGGTCCAGTACTAATCCTGCAAACTGCAACTTACAAGATTTTACAACATAGTCTTAATTCTTTCCCTAAAAATCCACTCATGGCATGGGGTTAGGGGTTAGAATATTTAGGGTGGACAGAAAGAATTAAAGGTACTTGCAAACACAAAATTTACTTCACCTTGGTCCATATACAGAGGTGGAGATAGAGATTAAGTTACTCCTTCTTGAGTCAGGTACATTAGGCCTAAGTCCCAATTCTGCCATTTGGCATTACATTGGTCAGGCTACTACTACCTTTACGTATTTAAAATATAGGGATAATAATAACACCGACCTTATAGGGTCATTGGTAGGATGAAGTGAGATTTTGCCTGACTGACACTTAGCCAGGTTTCTGTATCATAGTAGGCATGCTATAACTAGTTATATTAGGGTTGTTCCCACTGGTCTTTCACCTAGATGATTGCTTCTAAATAAAATAACAATAGATAACTGAACATTATTTCTACATTTTTTGCTGTTTTTTATTTATATAAATTTATGGGATACATTAGAAATTTTGTTACATGTATATAATGCATAGTGGTCAAGTCAAGGTATTGAGGACGGCCGTCACCCAAGTACAGTCGATTTTTGTTAAGTACAGTCCTCCTACTTCACTATCAAATGTTGAATTTATTGCTTCTATCTTACCATATATTTGTACCCTTTAACCCAGTCCTCCTCTACCTCCCTTTTCTCCCACACTCACCCTTCCCAGTCTCTGTTATTTATTTTTCCCCTCTTGACCTCCATGTGATCAAATATTTTAGTTCCCACATATAAGTGAGAACATGCAATATTTATTTCTTTGTGTTTGGATTATTTCACTTATGATAATTCTCTCCAGTTTCATCCATGTTGCCACAAATGGCATGTTTTCTTTATTTTTATGACTGAATAGAATTCCTTTGTGTGTGTTTGTGTATGCATATATATATGTACATATATGATATTTTCTTTATTCATTCATTTGTTGATGAAAACAGGTTGATTCTATATCTTTGCTATTGTGAATAGTGCTGCAATAAACATTCAAGTTTAGGTATATCTTTTACATATTGATTTATATTCCTTTGAATAGATAGCCAGTAGTGGGATTGCTGGATCAACTGGTGATTCTATTTTTAGTATGGTGAGAAATCTCCATACTATTTTCATAGTGGTTGTATTAGTTTACATTTGCATCAATAGTGTATAAGAATTCCCTTTTCTCTGCATCCTCACCAACATGTGTTATTTTTGTCTTTTAATAATGACATTCTAACTGGAGTAAGATAATATCTTATTGTGGTTTTGATTTGCATCTTTCTGATAATTCATGACTGAGCATTTTTATCATATACCTCTTGGCTATTTGTATGCCTTCTTTTTGAGAAATGTCTTTTCATGTCCTTTGTCCAATTTTTAATATTTTTTTCCTATTTAGTTGTTTGAGTTTCTTGTATATTCTGGATATTAGTCACCTGTTGAGTGAAGTTTGTAAATATTTTTCTTATTCAACAAAATGTTTCTTCCTTCTGTTGATTATTTTCCCAGCACTGTTGATTGAAGAGGGAGTCCTTTCCCCAGTGTAAGCTTTTTGGAAACTTTTTAGAAGATGAGAGGGCTTTAGGGATGTAACTTTTTTTCTGGGCTCTTTATTCTGTTCCATTAGTCTATGTGTCTGTTTTTACACAAATACCATGATGTTTTGATTACTACAGCCTGGTAATGCATTTTGAAGTCAGGTAATGTCGTGCCTCCAGCTTTGGTGTGTTTTGTTTGTTTGTTTGTTTGTTTTTTCCTTTAGAATTGCTTTGGTTATTCTGGCTCTTTTTTGGCTCCATGTGAATTTTAGGATTGTTTTTCCTAATTTTGTGAAGAATGACATTGATATTTTAATAGGGATTGCTTTGAATCTGTGGATTGCTTTGGTCAATATTGTCATCTTAATGATATTAATTCTCCTGATCCCTGAACATGGGATGTTTTTCCATTTGTTTGTCCCATCTTCAATTTATTTTGTTGATGTTGCCTAGTTTTTTTTTTTTTTGGTGGTTAAATTTATTCCTAGGTATTTTTTGTAGTTATTGTAAATGGGATTGCCTTCTTAACCTCTTTCTTGCCTGGATCACTATAGGTGTATAGAAATGCTACTGAATTTTGTACATTGGTTTTGTATCATCCAACTTTACTGAATTCATTTATCAAATCTAAGACATTTTTGGCAGAGTCTAGGTTTTTCTAGATATAAGATTATATTATCAGCAAAGAGGGACTCCTTGACTTCCTCTTTTCAATTTAGATGCCTTTTATTTCTTTCTCTTGTCTGGTTGCTCTGGCTAGGACATCAGTACTATGCTGAATAGGAGTGGTGAAAGGAGGCATCCTTGTCTTGTTCAAGTTCTTAGAGAAAAGGTTTCAGCTTTTCCCCATTCGGTATGAAGTAGCTATGGATTTGTAATAAATGGTCTTTATTATTTTGAGGTATATTATTTCTATGACTAGTTTGTTGAGAGTATTTTTCATGAAGAGATACTGCATTTTATCAAATGCTTTTTCTGCATCTATTAGAGATGATAGTATGGTTTTGGTCATTCCTTCTGTTGATGTAATGTCTTATGTTTATCAATTTGCATATTTTGAAACATCCTGGGATAAATTCCACTTGATCATGGTGTATTATCTTTTTGATGTACTGTTGGATTCAAGTTGCTAATATTTTGTTGAAAATTTTTGTGTCTATACTCATCAGAAATATTGGCTTGTAGTTTTCCTTTTTAGTTGGGTCCTTGTCTGGTTTTGATATCAGGGTAATTCTGGCCTCATAGAATGAGTTAGGGAGAATTCTCTTCTCTTTAATTTTGTGGAATAGTTTCAAGAGGATTGTATTATTTCTTCTCTGTAAGTTTGGTAGAATTTGGCAGTGAAGGCATTCAATTTTGGGCTTTTCTTTGTTGGGATATGATGCTTTTATTACTGATTCAATCTTACTACTTATAATTGATCTGTTTGGGTTTTCTGTTTCTTTCTGATTCAATATTATATGTTTCCAGGCATTTATCTGTTTTCTCTGGGCTTTCCAGTTTGACAGCATATAGTTGTTCATAATAGTCTCCAGCAATCTTTTTGTATTTCTGTGTTATCAGTTGTAAGGCTCCTTTTTTGTTTCTGACTTTGTTTATTTGGGTCTTCTCTCTTCTTTTCTTTGTTAGTCTAGCTGGAGGTTTATTAATTCTGTTTGTTTTTTTGAAGAATCAACTTTTCATCTTTTTATCCCTTGTATCTTTAGTCTCTATTTCATTTAATTCTGCTCAATTTTATTATTTCTCTTCTTCTAATTTTTGGTTTGGTTTGTTCTTGCTTTTAGAGTTCCTTGAGATGAATTGTTAGATTGTTAATTTGTAATGTTTCTCCTTTTTTGATATAAGAATTTATTGTTATAAATGTCCCTTTTAGCATTGCTTTTCCTTTATCCAACAAGGTTTGCTATGTTGTATTTCCACTTTCATTTGTTTCAAAACATGTTTGATTTTCATCTGAATTTCTTCAGACCCAATAGCCATTCAGGAATATGTTGTTTAATTTCCATGTATTTGTATAGTTTCCAAAGGTCCTCTTGGAATTTATTTCTAGTTTTAGTCTCTTGTGGTCTGAGAAAACACTTGATTTAATTTTGAGTTTTAAAAATTTGTAGAGACTTGTTTGTGGCCTAGCATATACTCTATTGTGGAGAAGTTTCCATGTGCTGATGGAAAGAATGTATATTCCACAGTTGTTAGGTAAAATGTTCTGTAAAGGTCTGTTAGGTTCATTTGATCTAAAGTACAGTTTAAATCCAATGTGTCTTTGTTGATTTTTTTTCTACATACTCTGTCTATTGTTGAGAATGAGATATTGAAGTCTTCCATGATTATTTTATTTCACTTTATCTCTCTCTTTAGATCTAGTAATATTTGCTTTGCAAATTTGGGTCTTCCAGTGTTAAGAACATATATATTTAGAATTGTTATATCCTATTGCTGGATTAATCTCTTTTTCATTATATAATGAGCTTCTTTGTCTTTTTTTAAATTGCTCTACCTTTAAAGTCCGTTTTATCTCATATAAACTTAGCTATTTCTTTTTTTTTCTCCAAAAGGAATGCTTTATTGACAAATTATCCATTATTATAATAACCTTAAGGAAAAGATACATCAGTTACACCCATGCAACCTGCCTTCTCACTACATCCCACAGGCCGATTTTAACCTTGGACAAAGGGCACCAAGAGCTGGGGTTCCCCGGCCACTGCATCTTCATTGTGTTTGGAGTGCCATCCCCAAGAGTGTCTGAAAAGGCCAGGGACATGGTTGTCAAAGGACACATGCTCTACCAAGCAGAACACCTTGAGTTGAGCAGCCCTTCACCTCCTGGGAGTGGCAGAGACATGTACATGACAGGCAAGCCCTCGTAAACTTAGCTATTTCTACTTGCTTTTGGTTTCCACTTGTGTGGAATATCTTTTTCCATCTCTTTGTTTTCAGTATTTATGTGTCTTTACTGATGAAGTGAGTTTCTTGTAAGCAGCACATAATTGGATCATGTTTTTCAATCCATTCGACCTTTTTTTAATCTTTTAAGTAGATAATTTAATTCATTTATGTTCAAAGTTATTATTGATATCTTAGGCTTTGTTTCCATCATATTGCTAATTGTTTTCTGGCTGTTTTATATGTTATTTGTTTCTTTTTTTTCTCTTATTGATTATCCTCATGGTTTGGTGGATATCTGTACTAGTATCATTTGAGTCTTTTCTCTTCCTCCTTTGTGTGAATTACTTGACTGGTGAGTTTTATACTTTCATGTGTTTTCATTATGGTAAATGTTGTTTCACTTTCTAGTTTACAACTCCCTTCAGCATATCTTGTAGGGCCATTCTAGTGGAAACACATTTCCACAGCATTTGCTTGTCTGGGAATGACTTTAGTTCTCCTTCATTTATAAAAGATACTTTGATGAATATAGTATTCTTGACTAGCAGTATTTTTCTTTCAGCACTTGAATATGTCATCCTATTCTCTTTTGGTTGAAAAATCCACTGTTATTCTGATGAGGTTTCTGTTATAGGTGACTAGATGTCTTTCTCTTCCTGTTTTTAGGATTCACTCTTTATCTTTGATGTTAGATTGTCTGAACATAATGTGCCACGGAGAAGACCTTTTAGCACTTATCTTCCTGGGGATCACTAAGCCTCCTGTTTCTGAATATCTAAATCTCTTGCTAGACTTGGACAGTTTTATCTGTTATTTCATTATATAGGTTTTTAACCTTTTGTTTGTTTCTTCACCCTCAGGGATCTAAATAATTTGTTCTTGATCTTTGTTTTTGAGGCAGAGTCTCACTCTATCACCCAGGCTGGAGTGCAGTGGCACATTCTCAGCTCACCGTGACCTCTGCCTACTGGGTTCAAGCTATTCTCATGCCTCAGCCTCCTCAGTAGTTAGGATTACACGTGTGTGCCACCACTACTGGATAATTTTTGTATTTTTAGCAGAGACAGGGTTTCACCATGTTGGCCAGGCTGGTCACAAACTCCTGACCTCAGGTGATCTGCCTGCCTCAGCTTCTCAAAGTGCTGGGATTACAGGCCTGAGCCACCACGCCCAGCCGGATCCCAATAATTTGTATATTTGATTGTCTTATGTTGTCCCAAATGTCATGAATGCTTTGTTCATTCTTTTGTATTCTCTTTTTTAAAAAAAATTTGTCTGATTGGAGTATTTAAAAAGATCTGTCTTCAAGTTCTGAGATTCTTTATTCTACCTGATCTAATCTATTGTTGATGCTTTCAAATGTGTTTTTCTATTTCCTTCAATGAATTCTTCAGTTCCAGAATTCCTATTTGGTTCATTAAAAAAATGTCTATTTCTTTGGTAAATTTCTCATTTATATTCTGAATTGATTTTCTAATTTATTTCTATTGTTTTTCAAAATTTTCTTGTATTTTACTGAGTTTCTTTAAAATCATTATTTTGAATTATTTATCTGGGATGTTATATAAGTTCTTTCTGACTAAGATCTAATGCTGAAAAATTATTGTGTTCCTTTGAAGGAGTCGTATGTCCTTGCTTTTCCTGCTTTCTGGGTCCTTATGTTGATATCTGTGCATTTGGCATTATAGTTACCTTCTATTTTTGAATTTGCTTTTATAGGGGAGGACTTTTTCCTGAAGATGTATCTATGGTATCGGTTGGGTAGAGCACTTTGGCTTTGATTCTGGGTGCATCCAGTCGTGTAGTCTCCATATGATTTCTTTGGCTGTAAACAGTGTTAGTGGCATCTGTGATTTCCTTCATGGATTAGAGTGTGGTTATTAATGAAAGCCATAGTGAAGTTGTCCTGGGGATTGAGAGGACAGGTGGGCCAGTCTTCAGCCCCAGTGCTGGCAGAGGTGGGCTGAGCATCCCTATCCTTGTGCCAGGGCAGCGTGCACTAGCACTTGTGTTGGAAGTTACTGGCAAGTTGATACTTGGGCCTCCAGGTGGCTTGCTCAGACATGGGTAGTGGCAGCAGTGGCCAGGCAGTTGGACGTGTTTTCAGGCTCCTGGGCACTTGGTGTGGTGTGGGTGATGGTAGTAGCAGTGGTAGGATGATTCCATGGTTCTCAAGCTCTGTGCCTTAATGTTGGTGGTGACTAAAATGGGCTGGGTGGGTCAGTCTCCTGGCCTAAGGTGGCACTTGCAAGTGGGTGCCAGCTGAGGTGGTAGCAGCCAGGAGTTTATGTCTAACCTCAGGACACCAGGAGGAGTGCTTAGGTGCCCACAGTGGTGGATTGGGTTGGGCAATCCCCAGGACCTCAGACATTGTGTGCTGTCTTGGAGGGAGAGGCAAAGCTGGGCTGGGTGGGCTTGTAATGAAAAATGCACATTCCTCTCATGCTCCAGTTCTGGTGGGGCTTGCCCCTCACCCTGGCAGAGTAGCCTGAGTCTAGCTCATGTCCTTACCCTGTCTGCAGGAGCCCCCACCCAGCTAATGACCAAATCCCAGCAGCAACTTGTACCTCACTCATGTCCCAGTCTGTGTTCCAGTGGCTCTTGCTTCCCAGCGCCAGCAGCTACAGCTCATGCCTCATTTGCTTGTTATTCCAATGTGGGAAAGCTTCCAGCCCTCTCCCCAGTTTAAGCAGTGAAAGCCATAATACCTCAGATCTGCCACTGCTGGGGCCCACCCAGGACAGCCAGTCTGCCAAAGGCTGGGTTTGAAAATGGCACAACGTTGTAGCTGCTTAGGTCTCAGAAAGGGTGCAGGACCCAGTGCACCCTCCCTCCTTGGAGCAGGTCTACCTCAGTCTCTTGGCAGCTTCCTGTGTTAGTTTCAGGGGTTAGGAGGGTTGAGAGGCTCTCCTGTGGCCAGGATTGCACATTTCCATAGTGGGGATGTGGGCCAGTGGAAGTCTCTCACTCCCCTTTTCCCTGCATTGGGAAGTCACCTATTTATACAAATTGTATTATCATATTTCATTTAGTACTGACAGCAAAGTGTCTCCATAAACTAACCTATCAGTCCCATACTTGCCATCTAAGCAGTTTTGACACTTTGTAGGGAATTTTAAAGCAAAACTTCTCCTAATTGTTAACCCCATTTCTTTGTGGTTGGGCACTGTAGGCAGCTTGTGCTACATGTCATTATTGATTCATAGTTCAAATAAATATTAGTCAGTGAGGACTAAAGGAGAAAGAACTTGATAAAAAGAAGGAAGGGGAAAGGGAGGAAGGAAGGAAAGAAGGAAGGAAGGAAGGAAAGAAGGAAGGAACTACTTAGTTCTATTAATCTAGCATTTTATTTCTGCAAAACAAACATGTTTCTTTTATTATTGTCTTTTGCTTTTGTGTTAACACAGAGTAGTGAAACAAACTAGAAACCTGTGAACTAACCATAAACTGTATATTGTCTGATTTTCTTTGCAAGGTATTTGCACAATGCTGATATGTCTATGGTCCTGTTAAGTTGGTGAATTGAACCATCTGGCTATAGTTTATTAGGGAAACCACTGTAAGTGTTTGGTTGATGATTGGATTGGCCATATGACATTTTAAGAAGTTTTGTTTTGTTTTCTTTCTTTATTTATTTTATTTTTTGATTAGAGAGAATCCACAGAGGAGTAGTATAAACTTTTCAAGGTAAAGGTTACTTATGAGCTGACGAAAACCAATGCTAGCTGTGCCAAGATCTAACACAAACAGAATTCTTACAATCAGAGGAAAGGGTAGAGGCTGTGTTTGTTTAAAAAGCTGATTATACACACATGTAATTGGTGTGTACTTTAAAGTAATGACTTACATATTGACTGTCAACTTATCCAAATATGGAGAGATTCTCCAATCTTAATCTATCTTGACATTTAGGCTTAGTTTGGAACTGCTAGGAAATTGTAAAATTGATAATTTCTTATTGTTGCCTAAAAGCATATCTGATGTGCTACAGAAATCAGCACCACCTGGTAAAGCAGGCCCAAGATTTAAAATGTTTCTTTTCTGTTATTAATCATTTATTATTTCTGCATTAACCCAAATAATCCAATGGTATTAAACACTAAAAAATAAAAATAAATAAAAATAAAACATTAATTCCCTAAGTCAAAGACAGGTTTTCAAATTGTTAACTGTTTAAATTTATATGGTAAAAACATCTAGATATCTGATTTAAAAATGTTTCCAACTTTGTATTTGTGGTAGGGAAATAGTGTTTTTTTAAGTCCCAGAATTGTAAAGGACTTATGCTTTAGACCTGCTGAAAGAGATGTTGCACCATAATAAATGCCAAGAACAAAAATAAAAGTCAGTTAATTTTAATATTTTGGGAAATTTCATTTATCTTTAAAAACCATGTTCATAATATAATGCTGAGCAAAATAAGCAAGATATAAAACAGTATGTCCAATTTCATTTCATTTTTAACAGAAGTCTGTCTCTCGGTGTGTACACATATATACTATTAAAAATTATGTGAATTTTTAAACCAAATTTGGAACAGTTTTTTCATGGAGTGGGATTATGTGGGGCTTATATTTGTATTTTATGTATTTATCTTTTTACAAGGGCATTTTATTTTTTAAACAGGAAAAGCAAATATATTCCCAGTTTAGAAATCTTAGATAAGTTGCTAAATGTGTACTGCAAGAATTCTTTACCCAACTGGGAATCCCCATCAAGGCTCCTAGAATTGGAAATCTTTGCTCATTTGTGTTTTATCTGATCTTAGAACACTGTAGTCTACGTACTTACTAACTTTTGAGTCAGTTTTAAGAGTTGAGACATAATCCTGATTCTCCTGAATGGAACGTTAGATAATATTCAATATAAATTACTTTGATTTGGGCTAAGCATATTTAAGAACTATTTTTTCTGAACTTTGTCATCATGTTTTTATCCCGGTAAACACGGACAACAAAGAGCAAACAACCCTAGGACAAGTTTTATTTCACATATATTCCTAGGCCAGGAAGAGCAAAATGAACCTAAGATACAGCTGTAGGTAAATTAGTGAGGCATCATCAACATCATACAGAATAAAAATTGTTAAAACGTGTCAATATCAATAGTCATTAACATATCACTTATTGAGCATTTATTATGTGCTAGACAGCTTGCAACCTTTATCTCATTCAATTCCACAACAATAGTTTGGTAGGCATTACATTTTTCAATTTTCAGATAAGAAAACAAACTTAGAGAGTCTGTCACTGCCTGTGGTCATATGGCTAGTGCGTGGAAAGTGGGGCACCAAGCTTAAGTCACCCTGACTTCAAGCCCAGGATCCCTGCACTGTGACATCATTTGCTCTAGAATCTGAGTAGAAGATCCAAAATAAAGTACAGATGAAAGATTTTTTCTAATTCTAACTCATCACTAAGTATTATATGTGAAATGAATATGTTGTTATCTTTTCAAAAAGTTATTTTTGATTATTTCCTTTGCTACGAATTTCAGAGAGTGACAAGCTTTACAGAGCGGATGACATCTCAGAGTTTCAGGAGGACAGCCTCATGGTGCTGGTCCGTTCCTCTTGCGAGCTCTCACATCCCTGAACGACTGTCTTCTTCATTTTTACATCAAATTAACGAATATTCACTAGGACATGAGTAAGTATAGTATTAATCAATTTTCTATATTTAAGAAAGCCTTTTAACTTTCTTTTTTTTTTTTGAGACAGAGTCTTGCTCTGTTGCCGAGGCTGGAGTGCAGTGGTGCAATCTTGGTTTACTGCAACCTCCACCTCCTGGGTTCAAGTGATTCTCCTGCCTCAGCCTCCCGAGTAGCTGGAATCACAGGCTCACGCCACCATGCCTGTCTAATTTTTGTGTTTTTAGCAGAGATGGGTTTTCACCATGTTGGCTAGGCTGGTCTTGAACTCCTGACCTCAGGTGATCTGCCCACCTCAGCCTCCCAAAGTGCTGGGATTACAGGCATGAGCCACTGCTCCCGGCCCTTAACTTTAACTTTTTAATAGAAACCCAAAATTGTAATTCCTTATATGCTAAAATGTGTGCACACGCTGGACCAACACCACTGCATTTTCTCAAGGTTTTCAGGGAAAGGCAGCAGCTTATAATTAAGATCAGCACAAAACTAGATTAGGTTACAATTGTATTTATTTGGAGAGTGAAGCAAAGTATTAAAAGTATTCTTTAGCATTTTACTGAAGAGAAAGCTAATACAATTTGGTCGCTGAGACTTTTTTTTCATTTTTGAGATACTAACATAACAACCCAAAGATCAGAGTTTTAAGACTATACCAGAACTTCATCTTCTTTTTCCCTACAAAAGACAGTAAACAATTTGCTACTTGCATTCAGGCATTCACCAACTTGGTAGTGTACCTGGTACAATCTTGTGTTGATATGTGGACAGCAAGAGGTGGGATTGCAGTGGATACTGACTGACTTACCTTCCAGAGGACCATTTAAAATAGAGGCTGCATCAAATCACGTGTAATACAGCTAGGAAGAAATTAGTTCTGATTGCTTAGAGAAAAGTATGGCAGCTCTACTAGAGCCCTGGACCTGCAGTCTGAGAGATAGTAAGCGGGTACATCATTATTATATTGAAGAGTATTAGCCTCATTTGCCACTCTATCCTCAGTACTTAGCATAGCACCCAGCGTAGGGCAGGCACTGATTTGTAAAAACAAAAGAATAAATAAACAAATAAACGAGTTTAATGCATGTCTTTATTTAAATTTTGCTCCCAAGAATAGGACCTTGAGATTCTACCCTTTTGAGGAAAGGTATGGAAAAATATGTAGGTGTGGATTTCAGAGAAAAGATCATATGTTCTGTGAAAGTTAGCATAGTCAAATTTTGGAATAAAAATGTTTAAAAACTCTCCTAAGAGAAACACAATACTATTTCCTGGCATTAGCAAGAATTCTGTATATGGGAACATTGACAAATTTTCATCAGACTTGTCCTAACTGTAATCCCGCATGGAATTGAAAACCCAGTCTGCATTCATAGCCACCCCTTGTTCTTCAGCTGCGACGGGAAGCAGCTGGAAGTGGTGTTGATTCTTCATTCGCAGAGCACTTCGGAGAACTTAAGGCATCCTGTCTATTTTCTCCAGATGTCTCCTGGTCCCTTCAACCACTCCTAAAATGGAATAGCTTCTGCTTCCAATGGACAAGCTTCTCCCATCCTGCTTGTCATCTTCAGGGAACACTCTAGGTTGCCAGTGTCGTTGAAAGTTGCACCCACAGCTGAAGATGCCAGCACTCCACATATGGAGTTCGATCTCACTTCATTTGGTCCAGTCCTTTCCCTTCCCTCGGGGCTGTTATTTTCTCTGCCATGAATACTTTCCTCCTCAACCTTCAGTGATTATCATCCTCATATTGGATTAATTCAGATCCTCTCAAATATCCCATGGCTCCCTGCACTTATCCTTTGATCATACTTATTATCATAGAAAATTTAGGCCAGGCACAGTGGCTCACACATGTAATCCTAGCACTTTGGGAGGCCAAGGTGGGCAGATCACCTGAGGTCAGGAGTTCCAGATCAGCCTGGCCAACATGGTGAAACCCCGTCTCTACTAAAAATACAAAAATTAGCTGGGCTTGGCATGTGCCTGTAATCTCAGCTACCTGGGAGGCTGAGGCTGGAGAATCGCTGGAACCCAGGAGGTGGAGGCTGCAGTCAGCTGAGATCACGCCACTGCACTCCAGCCTGGGTGACAGAGTGAGACTCTGTCTCAAACAAAAAAAAAAGAAAAGAAAAAAAATTTATTTATTTGTTTGTGTTTGTGATTATTTGATTAGTACACATTTCTCACACTAGACAGTAAAACACAGGAGGGAAAGGATCGTGTTGGATTTTGTTCATATTTTAAAAAATCTCTTGTGGCTAGCATAGTGCCTGACACAAAGGCAATAAAACAGTCACTATACATTAGTTTCAGACTCTGGTGATTAAACTTTTGACACTGCAGGATAAGATGAAATTTTCTTTGCTTTTCTTTATGTATTGTTGATTTATTTTTAGTACAAGTTCTCTTAAACATCACTGATACTTTCACAATATTATTTTTGGTAACTAAAATCATGCAGCTCTTACATGGTAAACCAGGATCCAAACTAGGGTCTGTAAGATTCGAAATATCATGTTTTCAACACTGATCAAACAAAGATTTTCAGCTTTTGAGAAGAACAGAGCTGGATGAATGCAGGTACTTGATAGAATCTGAATCTGAATTACAGTGTTACTGATAAGTCTGTTAATCATGCACATGCACATGCAACGCAAAAGTCAAATGCAGGGACCTAAACACTCCTGTCGTTTGTTCTCAGCTGAGCTCTGAGGCCCTGATGAGTCGTAAATGTTTACAGACTCCTCAGCTGGGTGGTCCTGGAGGCAGCTTATCACATGCCCTGAGGAACTGAATGGGTTAGGGGAGAGAGCACAAAACATGACAGCTTTGCCCTCACAGTCTCAGCTACCCTGGGAAAGAGTTTGGAAGGGGAATCGTCATGCAGGCTCCATTTTTATACCACTGCACTGAAGTATAAGTACATTTTTTGTCACACTCTGCTAACTGCCTGCTCATAGATATTCAAATTTAATAGATGTAGATAGACTCCTAACTTCTCATGGTTTAAAATGTTTAAACAACTGTATTTATTTTGTACTTGCCTAATCTTTTCTAGTCCCCCTGGATTGGTATATGTTTCACCTGCTGAAATGAGACTGTTCTCTGGCTTAAGATTTATTTAGGTAGTGAGGGCTACTTTTGGTTGAAAGCTAGAACAGGTTTTGCACTTTAATGAATCTAAAGCAGATCCATGCTGTTTACACTCAGGCAAGGGGACTTCTCCTTTATGATTTATTTTAGATTAGAATATTTGCCAACTGAAGATATGTGGCACCTTCCTGCCCCAGAGAAGACAGTACCCATGGCTGAATTCCCAGATGGAAATGATTTATGACTGGGGATCCCATTGCCTTTGTTCCCCTTGTCTGCTTCTTATGAAGCAAGATAAACATGCTGCCTCCTTCTGGTGCAGCTCTTGAAATGTTTTGACTTCCTGTCACGGGAGAGGTGTTGACATGCTCAGGGGAATGTTGGTGGAACTCACTCTGCATTCCAATGTGTCATGAATTTAAGGATTATGGTTAGACCAAGTCGAAGTCATCACACAGTAGTTACAGCTAATGTCTAGTACTGGTAGGCCCTGGAAACAAAGAAGAGCTTGGAAAAAAGCAGTTTACAATGCAGAAGTTAGACAGAGCTGTGCTCATTGGATTGGTGGGAAATCGAACGCAGGAAACATGGTGTATTACTTGTTTATTTGGTGTAATGAAGACTTCAGTGTCAGCCTCTGCAACTATAGTGTGATCTGCTTCAGGGCAGGATGTGTCTTCATCACTTTCACCTGGCCCTGGGGAGGCACTCCATAAATATTTGTAGGTAAATGAATGAATTAATTAGAGTGGGAGATCTCCCACACGCCTGTGTCTGGTTCCTTACAGGGTAAACACCCTGAGTTAAAGGCCAATGAAGTGACTAAAAAAGATGGTAATCCAGCAAGCAGATTCTAATGCAGCCTTTTACAATAAATAAAACCCCCATGCAGCTTTTATATAGAGATATAGATAGCTATAGATGAATGGATAGGTAGATCGAAACATAAATGTAGAAGAAAAAAGTGAAATTTCATATCATTTTCAATTTGAATAACTTAAATAAATCTCGGTGTATTGCACCTAAACAAAACATAATGAGAGTTAGAGAAAATCTTCTATCCAGGAATGGAGATGGGATTCTCTGAAGACTGCAGAGTCAGCTGGGGACGAGTTTGAGGCAGTGGAAGCCACCTGAAAAAATGAAGTCAGAGGCTGGGCGTGGTGGCTCACGCCTGTAATCCCAGCACTTTGGGAGGCTGTGGCTGGCAGATCATGAGGTCAGGAGATCGAGACCATCCTGGCCAACATGGTGAAACCCCGTCTCTACTAAAATACAAAAAATTAGCCAGGCGTGGTGGTGCACGCCTATAGTCCCAGGTACTTGGTAGGCTGAGTCAGGGGAATTGCTTGAACCTGGGAGGTGGACGTTGCAGTGAGCCGAGATTGCGCCACTGCACTCCAGTCTGTGCGACAGAGCAAGACTCCATCTCAAAAAAAAAAAAAAAGACAAAGAATCTTTGTAAACTGACCTCTTCTTCCCATCCCCACTAGCAGGTGGTTTGTCCAAGAGACTCAAGTCTATACCCATCATACACTAGACAGCACTCCCTGGAGATTCCAGGTGAAGACCCTGAGGCAGAAGCTTGTGTTTGTTCCTGAAGAATCGCTGGGATGCTTGCATGGCTGATACTGGGGACCGGAGAGGGGAGGAAGGAGATGGATCTAAGAGCCCTGTGTCTTTGGGGACCTGGGGGTGGTACATATCCCACAGAGCCTTCGGGGAAATTGTACAAATTCTGGCTTTTATTTTGAGTTAAAGGAGCTATAGGGCAGTTAAGCAAAAGACATCATTGTCTTAATTGTCAAAGGATTTCTCTGGCTGTTCTGCTGTGCGGATGGTCTGGGAACAAGGGCAGAGCAGGGGCATCAGCTGGCAGCTCCTGCAACAATCCCCAGGTAGGACATAATGGTGATGTCTTTTATTGTCTATTTAACATTATTTGAAGAAAAATGAAAATTTTAAATTATTATCATGATTTTACTGTTTATATTGTGCAATACCAGATTAAAATACAAATATAAAAAATTTAACTCATATGTGGAATAATCAAAATTAAACCATTCATATTAATAGTTTATATAAACATACGTATTTCAATTTTAGTAGAACAGTGGAAATGCTGCACAAAAATGAACTCAATGGTTTTAATTTCACTTTAATACACGCTCTCCCTACCAGCCCTCTCTACCTTCAGCTTACTGATGGGTAAGGAAGTACTAAAAGCAAAAGGCACTATGGGTTGCTCTGTCTTTCCTTCTCTATGTTGTCATTTTCTGCATAAGTGTTGACTAGCACAGGGAAGTAACACAAGTAAGACAGTCTATGATAGGATTCCTTGGTCATTCACATTTCTTAGAACACCACTGCCTCTGTCTGACTTTGAAGCAAATTCTGGTTCAGATAGAAAGCATGGACCCTGGGCCTGTCAGTTGCTGGCTTACTCAGCCAAGGACATAACAGACCAAACCTGTACTGACCTTGAGCCTTGCAGGCATCATGGGTCTGCTGGGATTCTGTGCTCATGGGGTCTCAGCCACCATGTGTGACAGGGATGGTGGCAGACACTCATATTGTCTGTGTCTCTTCTGTTCATGCACATATTCCATGTCCCACTGAACTTCAAGTACATGGCACAAATTTAAAGATAAAAATATTAAGAGTCTTGAGACAGAAATAGCAGAGCATTAAACCAAGTACGGGCCTTTCTAAGTCCAAGTCCCATTGTACAAGCTGCCTGCCCATGAAGCTGGCCCTATGATGGTTAGTTTCATAATTCCGGAATTCAGGACAGAGGTCCAAGCTGCACATCTTTATTTACAACTTTATTTCACCAGACTCAAACTGAAATGTAATGTTTCCTTTGATTATGTATACAGGCAACAAACTACAGCAGTATTAGTACTACCTATAAACTTGTCACCAGTAAAAATCACATATGTGATTTTCACATCACAAAATACAATTATTGTAGATATATTAAAATATAATTGGTGTTTATCATTACCTTAACATTTTGATAATTTGCTGGGGGCAGTGGCTCACGCCTGTAATCCCAGCACTTTGGGAGGCCGAGGCAGGCAGATCGTGAGGTCAGGAGTTTGACACCAGCCTGGCCAACATAGTGAAACCCCATCTCTACTAAAAATACAAAAATTTAGCTGGGTGTGGTGGCAGGCACCTGTAATCCCAGCTACTTGGGAGGCTTAGGCAGGAGAATCATTTGGAAAAAAAACAGGAGGCGGAGGTTGCAGTGAGCCGAGATCTCGCCACTGTACTCCAGCCGGGACGACACTGCAAGACTCCATCTAAAAAAAAAAAAAATTATGTTAATTTTGAGGTTCCCGCACTAGGTCTTGCTATCTACTGTATTAGTATAGGTGGATACTTATTACCATGTCACAAATTTGTATTTTTGAAATATTTTGATAACTTTTTTTAATATAATACTTTATCTTGGTAATTTTATTTTATTTTAAACAGTTAAAAGTGTAATTCTGAGAAGGAGTCTGTAAGCTTTGTTGGACTGAAAAGTTGTCCAGGAAACCCCTATGTTACAGTGAAAAGGTGAGGGGAGCATTCAGAGAGCAGGTTGAGAAGGTGAAGTGTTTTGCTGGTGATGCTCTTTGAGTTCCAGACAGCAGAGTGGAAGGTATCAGAAGCTGGGGAGGATTGGGCAATGGAACCAGAAGAGAGGGTTCCACTGTAATCTGGGTGATGAGGTGATGAGGACCTCTTGCAGTGACTGATAAGATTAGGCCTGATATGATTGGCAGATAGTGGTGAGAGACTGAAAATGTTGGGAAGGGAGGTCCTTACCCGGATCCAACAAAATCCTGGGGTCTCTCTTCACTCCTACTACAAGTGAGTGGAGACTGATGAAGGTGGACTTCTTATTTTCAAAGAACAGGATCCCTGGACTCCCTGTTGAGTCTTGCTCATGGGGGTCAAAAACCATGAAAACATCATGTAATCTCTATGTAAAATGCACAGTATAAATCATATAATTTCAGTTAACGAATACACACAAACAGACACACACACACTATCTTTCTCTCTCTGATTTAAATAAAATTATCCAAATTTAATAGCTATTTTAACATGAATAATGTATTTTATCTTCTTCTTTATGGTTTTTTCTTTATTGAATGTTAAATTTACAAGAAGAAACAGACATAATAGGCGCGAGATTTAAAATGTATGTATCACATGCATGTGGATGTTCATTGCAACACTATTCACAACAGCCAAGACATGGAATCAACCTAAATCCCCATAAATGGTAGCCTGGATAAAGAACATATGATGTATATACACCATGGAATACTATGCAGCCATAAAAAAGAATGAGATCATGTCCTTTGCAGGGAAATGGATGGAGTTGGAAGCCATTATCTTCAGCAAACCAATGCAGGAACAGAAAACCAAACACTGCATGTTCTCACTTAGAAGGGGGAGCTGAATGATGAGAACACATGGACACATGGGAGGGAACAACACACACTGGGGCCTGTTGGGTTGGGGGAGGAGGCAGAGCATCAGGAAAAACAGCCGATAGATGCTGGGCTTAATACCTAGGTGACGAGACGATCTGTGCAGCAAACCACCATGGCACACATTTACCCATGTAATAAACCTGCACATCCTGCACATGTACCCTGGAACTTAAAACAAAAGCTACAGAAAAAAAAGAGAGAAAAAAATGTATGTAACAGACTTCTGGTTTCTGGTCAAACATGCAAGGTGAAAGTCACCACTCCTATTCTCACAGAAAAAAGTTGAAAAAACGGAAAATTAACAACTCTTATTAGATCCATTAGAAGACTGAGATTATAGAGCAAACTGCTGTCCTAAAAACTGGAGAGGCAGACAGGTAGATACAGAAAATCACAGGTTCCCAAGCACAGAAACAGCCCCTGGAGCCAGCAACTGACAGGTACACTTAAAGAGTTATTAAGTAATTGCTAGAAGCTGAACATGGACTCGCTTTCGAGGTAAAAACTCCTGGAGGTCCACACTTTTGCGAGTTTTACCTCCAGGAGTCCTATCAAGTTCTCAGGGTAAAAATGAGGGAAAAACTCCCTTGGACTTCCGATGGAGTGAGGGGGAAAAGTGGCCATTTTGATATATGCCCAGAAACTCTTTTGTAGAGACTAACCAACCTGAGAGCAGGGAGAAGCCTAATTCCAGTCTTTCTGCCTCACTCAAGCGGCGAGGAGGAAACTGTGATGCACTCGTGAAGGTCACAGCCCAGGGATACAGATTCTGAAAGACTGTGGTTGGTCATAAAAATACAGAGGCTTCCCCTCCCTCCATACCTTACCACCATATTAATCGGACTCCTGTATGATAACAGGATATGACGATAGAAAGTACTGCCAAGTTCACACTGCACTGAAGAAAAAGTCCCTAGGGAATCTCAAAGGCACCAAGGGAGACAGAAATATGGACATTACAGGGAATTAGCTTCTGACACATAACTACAGAAAATCATAAACATAGCCTGGTAAAATCTCAGCCAAATAAAAATAAAACCTCACACTCAAAGTTTATTTATCTCAATTCCTTTTACTGGGTACATCATCTCTGGCTCTACACAAACAAAAATGACAAGGCATAATAAAAGGTGAAAAAACACAGTCTGAAGAAAAAAATGAATTTTTTTCTACTTTCTCTATCATTTGTATATCCTTGGAATTCCTTTGTTTTCCTACTTTTGTGGTTGTGTTTCTTTCATGTTTGAGCTTTCCTTAAAGAGTCTAGGCCGGGCGCGGTGGCTCACGCCTGTAATCCCAGCACTTTGGGAGGCCAAGGCGGGTGGATCACGAGGTCAGGAGATCGAGACCATCCTGGCTAACACGGTGAAACCCCGTCTCTACTAAAAATACAAAAAATTAGCCGGGCGTGGTGGCGGGCGCCTGTAGTCCCAGCTACTCAGGAGGCTGAGGCAGGAGAATGGCGTGGACCCCGGAGGCGGAGCTTGCAGTGAGCCGAGATCTCACCACTGCACTCCAGCCTGGGTGACAGAGCGAGACTCAGTCTTGGAAAAAAAAAAAAAAAAAAGAGTCTAGTCGTCGGCTGGGCGCGGTGGCTCATGCCTGTAATCCCAGCACTTTCAGAGGCTGAGGCAGGTGGATCACCTGAGGTCAAGAGCAGCATGGCCAACTTGGTAAAACCCCGTCCCTACTAAACATATTTTAAAAATCAGCCAGGCATGATGGTGGGAGCCTGTAATCCCAGCTACCTGGGAGGCTGAGGCAGGAGAATTGCTTGCACCCGGGAGGTGGAGGCTGCAGTGAGCCGAGATTGCACCACTTGCACTCCAGCCTGGGTGACACAGCGAGACTCCGTCTCAAAAAAAAAAAAAAGAGTCTAGTGTTCCTTAGCTTTTTGTATTTATAGGAAAGGGAGCAATTAAAAAGCTGATTGGGATTCTGCATATACAGATGGGGTCATATTGTGAGGGTTTTCCTGAATATATGTACAAAGGATAGGGAGAATAAAAGAGACACACAAAATCTAGTGAAACACAAAATCCAATTCCATTCATTGGAAAATGGCTTCGGATTATTAACTAATGGTTTTCTTGCAAAGAAGCTACTTTATTTCTGTTTTTCTCATGATGTGGGTCATCATCAACTTGATCCTCCATGTCCAGGCAGAATTCTTCTTTAGCCAATTGGCTTATTCGTTGTTTTACTGCAAAGAAACATGATGTAGAAGAATTTGTTAGAGAAGGAAGGCAAAGATTTCTGAACTTCTGAAATCTTAAACTTCTGTTCACTTTACCTTCCCAAAGCTTTTTGGTTTATATGACTGCTTTTAGATGTGAATTTTCATGGTTCACATAAGCTGAATGGAGCCCTCTGGTAGTAGAATTCTCTTTCTCTTTCTTGCCCATACCTTCTACTGTGATGTTACCATTTCCAAAATTTGCTACAGTGAAAATTAATTCAAAGTTGAGATGTGATTTCAAGTCTTGAAGTATCTGGTAAGTCAGGCTGCCAGAAATAACCATTATTTATTTCTAACCCCATAATTAGGAAGGATATTTCAGCTTCGGGTGTAGTGGTCTTTTTTTCTATTACTTATCTCACCTATTAGGATTTACAGCATTTTAGGCTTGAATCAGAACTCAGATATTGTCTAGTTCATAATTCTTAAACAGTATAACTATGAATTAGCAATGAGCATATTTTTGAAACTTCTTCAAGAGATTCAAGCAAGCACCCAGGTTTGAGAGCCATTGACACAAGGCAATCCTGCCCCTCACGGTGAAGCTGCTAAGACATCCAGATCAGTCGGGGCTGAGAGTCACTGCACACTGGCGGATGTGCCATGGGTGCTGCTGGTTGTTATGACCACCATCTTTTCTCAGTGGCCAATGACCATCCTGTGTCCATAATGATGGTTAGCATCCATGATAAAAATTTCAAATACAATTATATTTTGCAGCTAATGAGTAGTAACATTGAATTAGCACTCAGAACCTTCCTGCCATGAAGTCAGTTTTGTTCTCTACATTCGCTGACACCCGCTTTTTGTGTAAAGTTTTTATTACCTAATGGATAGAACAAAACTTGTTCGTGCCCATTAAACAGGTAATTCATGTTTTCGAAAGATAAGCATTATCTCTCCTTTATCATTCCCAACAATTCAACTCTGGAGTCCTGATCAGTGTGGCTTACAAACTGGAAGACAAAGACATTTCGAAAAAACCTAATAGCTAAGTTAGCTTTTTAAGCTATTATTATTGTTAAAATAACAATAGTGAACTATTATTTTTAGTTCACTTGAAAAAAATCAACTTGGGCATTGTAGAGGCACAGCACTGCACCAACAAAAAGCTGATTCCTAAAGGTAGGATGACCATATATCCTGGTTTGTCCAGAAAAATGTCCGAGTGTAATTATCAGTAGGACCCTCTTTCAGTCTCAGAAGTCTCCAGATTTGGATAATAAATTATTTGATCACACTATTAGTGGGATATTTGAATATTTCAAAGAATTCAGCACAGTTGACAGGTCTAGGCATATAAGACTCTCAGGCAGCCTGAAGATTAGCCATGAAGTGAGCCAGGTGGTGGCAGCTTCACCCTGTCGATGCCAGAACTCATTCTGACGTCAGGACTGGGCAGACAGGGACTTCCTCGGGCTGCTTGTTCCATGAGAATTCTCCTGGAATTATGTGCTTGGATGAAAAAGACAATTTCCTGAGGTAGGGGGAATGCTTTTCTGTTCAGTAGAGCTACAACACTTGAGCTAGACTCCCCAAATAAGTGCTTGTTGTATTCCTCCAGAATAAATAGTAACTGATATTGATAGCTCACGTTTACTCACACTTGTCGCAGGTCACTCAGTGAGTACTCTACACACATGGCTTTATTCAACCCTGACAGCAATCCTGAGGTAGATTCCTTTATAGTTCCCATTTCACATGTGAGGAAATGAGGCTCAGAGAAGTAACTTGCCTTGAGTCACAGAGCTGGCAAATGATAGAGTTGAGATTTGAAGAGACAGAGACAGTTGGAAAATTGGATAGGTCACAGGAATTACTGTTGAACAACTAAGCATCAGAAAGGACAGAAATCAGGGCACTGTTAGGGATCTCAACATTTATGTCGTTTTTACTATGTTCCAAAGGTCTGCTAGGTTCGAGGGCTCTGTCTAAGGAAGGCACAGTCTCTGGAGTTGAGGGGGCTCTGTGACCAGACAGCCATAGAAACAATCACAGAGGAGGGTAGTGAGTGCTGAGAAAGGTTATCGCAGAGGGAAGGCGACACATCCTCCAAGGAGGGGGAGCAGTGAGAAGGCTGTCATGGAAGGTTACCTGGAGGAGTCCCTGTGTGAACAGAGTGAGGACAATCAGTAGAAGTTAACCAGTGGAAAAGAGAAGGAAACACATTCGATAGCCGAGGACCATCAGAATCTAGTGGTATAAGAGGGCCAAGCCCTGAGGAGAGCTGCTGCAGAGAGGTGTGCCTGCATCTGAGGGTGGTAAGGGGGGCGATATATCAGACAGCGTGTGCCCACTGCACCACTGCACGCTCATGTTTGCAATGCACACATCTAGAACACTGTGTGGTGTTTAACAACATTTCAAGGAAAGTTTGATGAACAAATGAATGAACTACTGAAATGAAAATTGAATACATTTTCAGAAACTGTGCTCAAATCTTGGATCATAAGCCTCCAAACTTGAAAGGTACATAAACTAAGACAGAACACTTGGTCAGGGCAAAGACAATGCAAAAAACACTTTACATGGTTAGGAGTCTGTTGTAGTCAGGCTTCATTTTAAAAAATTACTTCTGACAAATCTCTGCCAGTTTTATAAAAATTTCTCTAAAACTCCTCTAAAATACCTGATAATAGAGAATTTGAGAATGAGGAGAGAGATAATTATTTTCTTTTTCTCCATATTCTCTGCTCCTAAAAATAGACAAGTCTCCTGTTGGATCCTCATGTTGGCCTTTGCACATCCACTAGTGGTTTAGTTTGTGTTTTGGACAGGATGCTGTTCCTCCCTTATGTGAACCTGAGCCAGTTTCTAAATTTCTCTCCCCTTATATTCCTCATTGGTGTAAGAAATAGGGTTGTGGTGCAAATGAAGTAAGGCTTGGGATTCAAACTGTTCAGCATGATGATTGGTGCACAGCAGGCATCTTTCAGTCTTAGCAATTGATGGATCATCTCTGCTTTCAACATTCTTGTTTTTGTTATGGTTACTTAAACAGTACTATTTCATTATTTCAGTGAATTAATACTTGTAACATTGATCATGACACTAGAAGATTCAAACTAAATGACAATCTATTTCTATTAGTCTCTCTTAAGTGATTTACTACGTGCAAATTTCTGAGAGTATTAATTTTATGTCAGTGCATTTATATTCCTGATTATTTTGGAAAGCAGACATTTGATTGTCTTTATTTGCTCTTTTATTGCATCCACTTTCTTTAAACTCAATGATAGTTGGAAATAGAAAATTATGGAGAAGAATCATCAGAATTTTCACCCAGGCCTTAATTCCAATCCATTCAAAAATAAATGTCAAATTATTTAATGGATTTAAACGTTGAAGCCATAAATCAACTACTGCCCCATGATGGTTGAGGGTTTTATAAACAAACCCATGACATCTTTGACATTTCAGAAGACAGATAACCCTGTCTTTTCTCAAGAAGGAAAACTTTTACACCAACGGTTTCTAATAACTAAATGGAAGACCTAACCATGTTAGGATGCTCCGAAATTCAGAATCTATGGATTATTTCTGGAAAATCCAGCTGCTTTTGGCCCATGAACTACACAGAAATCCCCCGCCCCCATTGGTATATAGAAATGTGCTGCTAATAAGAAGAGAAAGAGCTAGATCTTTCCAGATGAGTGCTCCCCACACAAGGGCCTTTAGTGGTCAAAATTAGGGTTTTTATAGCTACAGTAGCAGAAAATGCATATAAATAAAACACATTTGTCACCTAGATGGTCAATTAAATACTCACATGAGGTCAGTGCAAAACTGTTTACCAAACAGCACCAATTGCAAGTTGTGAGACCTGAGACTACCAGACTCAGTGATATTTTAAGGATTAAATTATAATCAATACATGCATTTCTTAAGTTTTGCACCCCCTTGAATGTCAACTACATATGGTTTTAATTCCACAAATATTTGAGAATCTTATTGATGTCACTGACTGTGCTAAGAGAACAAGATGAAGGAAATGCATAAAGTATTAATTGAACTGAGCCTTAAAAATAGCTACAAAATACATATTATTTCAAACACTCATTAAAATGAGAAGAGTTAAATTCAAAGAACAACATTTCCCAGTTATGGTCACACTCCCCAGTGCAAGACGTTATATAGCAATGTTTGCATAACAGCATTTGGTTGATATCTGAGCATTAGCCCAAAAGAATATTACTATTGTCACTTCTAAAAGGTAAGCTTTAAAATAAAGGAGTGGCAGGATAATGCCTTGTGATGCCTTCAGTTTCATGACTCAGGACAATACATATCTACCCAAAGAGACAGCCTGCCTGAGGCTGTGAGGGCTTCAAAGGCCCTGAGACCATCAGAGCCACAGGACACAGAGACAGCATGAGGTCAAAGGCTGACCCAGGGTGAGTGGTCACTGTGTAGAAAAAATTTAACACCCGCCCAGAACAGTGTGAAGAGAAGTGTTAATGCGCTAAAAAGAAGAAGATCCAGGTGGCGCTTCTCTAGAGCACAGGTAATTTTAGTCTGAAACTAAAGGAGAATCATGTTAAAATAAGCAACAGAAATGTGTTGGGCAATGTTCATGACTGCAATGCATGAGTAAGGATCTTGGCACACAAGTTAAACTCCCTTATTTTTTTGAGCAGAACATATCATTTAGCAAGTGTCAACTCTGACAGTTTTCTTTGAAGAATGTCCTGGAACTTCCCATGCTAGTTACCATAATGACTGAAATAAGATACCACAAAATTAAGCAATGAGAGAGGAGGGGGTATTCTGATGAAAAGTGGTCAAAACTAAGGGTGAAATTTTTTCAGAATAAATGAAATAAGATTTTATGGGAAAATTCTGGTGACTTAGAAATATTATCTGCATTACAAACAGAGGAGAAGTATCACATCATCTATTCTGACAAAAAGAAGGTTCATCTGTGAACTTTTAAATAATTCAAATTTTATGGACAGTTCTGGGTTTCTGGAACGTGGGAATACCCCTTTATTCTTTCAAATTGTCCAATTAACACCAAAGTCTTCCATAATCATCATCATCATCATCATCACTAATGCTATTGACTGCTTACCACATAGCTAGGCACAGTGTATTTGATATATACTATTTATTTCTCATCATCAGCCACCTTCTGTAGCTCTCTGAATATACCTATATGGGGCAGTATAACAGAACTGAAAAGTATATATGAGCAGAGCATTCAAATTCTACCCCTTTTACTTGCCTAAAATCTTGGATCCTCAGTTTTCGCACCTGTAAGATGCAGGTAATAATAGCCCCTACCTCATTGATGTGAAGAGTTAGTAAAAATAAAAACAGACTTGGAAAATTCCCACTAGCTGTTATGGGTTACAGGAACATGGAAGCTGAGGCCATTTACATGACTTGCCCAAAGTCATGTTGGTAAGAAGTGGAAGTGCAGGAATTTTAACCCTAGGCAGTCCAACTCCAGAGAGTTCTCTTAACCACACTACTACTGGCATAAAAGGTGAAATTAAATTCCTTTGAGTCAACAATTGTTCAATGAGTATACTAGACTCTAACCTCCTTGAGATCAAGGACCATGTCTTACATTTTTACCATGAAAACCTGTGATAAAGTCATGCCTAAGAGGGATGATAAATTGCCGAACTGAGATTTATTATGTGTTGGGCATTGAGTTAGACAGTATGAACTACAGAGAGGATAACAAGGTATTAAATATTATCCTGGAAGAGTTTACAATTGTGGACCAGCTGACTTAGGCTGCTCCCAATAGTGTACATTGAGAGCAGTAAAATATGAAATGACCACAGGTTGCTGTGACTTGGCTATCAGTAGAATTTAACTAGGAAGGCTATATTTTCTATTGGTGATTTTATTGCTATTTTTAAGGAGACAGTTCCTAATTAAAAGAAAGTTTTCAGGGATAGTTCCTTTGAGCAAGAGACATTAACTTATCTTTCTAGTCTTCACCTTTCGTATCAATAAAATGTTCACTTCTTCTGATTTTTGGTTAATATTGTTAATAGATTAGAACTAAGAATATGAGGAGGAAGGAGACCTTTATTGAAGTGAAATAATTTTTAAAGTATTGATACTATGTTATCAGTGACGTTTATATTTCAAGAGTGCCTGCGAAAGACTCATAATCTTGATTTTAAAAAATTACTAGATCTAACTTTCATTTATTTATTCAGCCACATAATAGCTACCATTTTTTGAAAATCAAATATCTGTCGAATTATGCATGAGGTGCTTTTCCTGTGTTGCCTGTGTACCTTTCACAACACTGTGGTATGAGTAGAGTTGTTCCCTTTTACTGTTGAGGCTCCAGCTGAGTGACAGACTTTTCTGAGGTCACATGGCAGCCATCAGGAGACAGCACGTCGATGCTCATCTAAAAACGTCAGGTTCCCAAGTCTGGATTTTCTTTCATTCCCCATGCTGCCATCTAGAAGTTAGACACCTGTTAGAATCAGGGATGCAAACAAGTATGTGACATGGTATTTTTCTTGGTGCAACTTTAAAATAGCCTGGAAGAAGATAGATAAATATACTTGAATGTTAAATAAACATGGGTGGTAGAATATAATGAAGAATCAGGTGAAATTTAATTTTGAGGAAATCACATCACGGGGGCAGCAGAGGTCCTGGGGGCTCCACAGAGGAGTGAGGCTAGATCTCGAGCCCATGTGCGACGTGGACAGGGGAGGAGAGGCAGACCACGGCTCCTCAGGAGGAAGGAGGAGGGCTCAGTCTAGCAGTTCCAGAGTGGTAAACACATTGGCTTGGATCCAGAAAGTGCATGCTGAGAATTAGAGAAAATCTGAATAATATTGATCAGGGTCACAAATTAGCATCCCAAAGGCTAGGACCCAGAGATGTGATTGTCGTGGCCATACACTATGAATGTACAGCTTTTAATATTAGAATCTCCTTAAGCTGAATGTTCACTCTCCCCTTTGCCAGGGGCCCCACCTATCTTTTTCTCTTCTTCACCTGGACAACCCACACATTACCTTATCTGCTTTGATATTGGGGGCATTTAATTATGTGATATTCCACAAACAATCTTGGCACATTAGTATTGGTTGCCTTCAACAGCAACTGATAACAGTATAAGAAGATTAGTGTAACTCCCAGAAGTCCTAAGAGTCATAATAATAACAATCTCTTATATTTAATTAATGTCTGTATATACAAAATATTTTTACTTACATTATTTCACTTACAGTATACAAATTGGATTTTTCCTTCTTGTAAATTATTTGCCTAGGCCAATGTCCAGAAGAGCTTTTCCTAGGTTTTCTTCTAGAATTGTTATGGTGTCAGGTCTTAGACTTAAATCTTTAAAGCAGTTTGAGTTGATTTTTGTGTGTGGTGAGAGATAGAGATCAAGTTTCATTCTTCTACATGTGGCTATCTAGTTTTCCTAGCACCATTTATTGAATGAGGGTATCCTTTTTCCAATTATTTCTATGTATGCTTTTTTGAGGATCAGTTGGTTCTAAGTTTTTGGCTTTATTTCTGGGGACTCTATGTCTGTTCCATTGATTTATGTATCTACTTTCACACCAATACCATGCTGTTTTGGTTATTATAGCCTTATAGTATAATTTGAAGTCAGATAATGTGATGCTTCCAGATTTGTTATTTTTACTTAGGTTTGCTTTGGCTATTTGGGCTCTTTTTTGGTTCCATATGAATTTTGGGATTGTTTTTTCTAATTCTATGAAAAAAATGATGTTAGTATTTTGATAGGAATTGCATCAAATCTGTAGATTGCTTTGGAATTATGGTCATTTCCATGATATCAATTCTTTCAATGCATGAGCATGGGATATATTTCCATTTGTTTGTGTCATCTCTGATTTCTTTCAGCAGTGTTTTGTAGCTGTCCTTGTAGAGCTTTGTCACCTCCTTGGTTAAGTATATTTCTAGGTTTTATTTTTTTTGCAGCTGTTGTAAAAGGGATTGAGTTCTTGATGAGATTCTCAGCTTGGTCATTGTTGATGTATAGCAGTGCTACTCATTTGTGTACATTAATTTTGTAACCTGAGACTTTAAAGAATTTATTTATCAAACCTAGGAGTCTTTGGAGGAATCTATAGGGTTTTCTAGGTATATGATCATATTATTGGCAAGCAGATAGTTTGACTTCCTTCTTTACAATTTGGATCCCCTTTATTTCTTTCTCTTGCCTGATTGCTCTGCCTAGAGCCTCTGGAAGTTAGCCTTGATTTAAATTTTTCTCTATATGTCATTTTCTGTTCTTCACTAATATAGACCAATATATGGCTAAGAACCAGAAAATAAAAAAAACATATTAAATTGGAGTAGATATATCAATTCCAGTCTTGTACTAAGCACTCAATAAATGTTTCTTGATCAACTGAATAAATGAATAAATGGATAATGAAAAAATAAATAAATGGTTATAAAGATGGTAGGATTTCAGCTAGACTTTAAAGGATTGACCTTTTATCAAGAAAATGAAAGGTATTCCAGGTCACAATGCATAAGTGAAGGCACAGCACCAAGAACAAAGAGTCCACAGACGTCTTTAGGAGGAGACTGATGCAAGACTTAGGAGCTTCATTTAAGGAAACAGAAAATATCTATGAACAGGACATGTTTTTACCTTCTTAGAGGATATGAATCTGTGGCTAAAAGTTAAGATTAGATAACTTTTTTGTAGACAGGAAGATCATTTCAAAATCATAAGACCTCTTATCTTCAAATGAAAATCAGGAGAAGTAGGCAGGCACAGTTGCAATTGAGGGTTGGGATATGGGAGGGTTTTACTTGGTCTATGTCCATTTCATTTTTTAGGAGAATAATTAATAAATTGTTCTAAACTCTTTAGTGCTGTTATTTGTGAGTGCTATATAGAGCAATATGGATGGTTAGCTAGATGCTGCTTATATTTCTGCATATTGTGGGTAGAACAAAGCTTTGCTGAGGATTGCTCAGGGAGTCATCCAAACACTTAGAACTCTAAAGTCTTACATTTCCTGCAAGTTGGAGTGTTGAGTTTCACCCAAATCAATGATCTGCCTTTGGAGTTTAAAAAAAGTGTCAATACTCAGGACCCATCCCAAAATAACTACATCAGAGTGTCGGAAGAAGGAACCTAAGCATTAGTGTTTTTTAAACACTTCAGTGTGATTCTAATATGCAGCCAATTTGAGAACCATTGGTCTATATATTACAGAAACTACTTTTCAAAGGCAATGAGAAGTATCCAGTCAACATGTTATATTTTAGTCAAAATCTACAACATAATTTGTATTTTCTGATTCTCCTCTTGCTCTTTTCTTTTTTTCTTCTTTGAGATAGGGTCTTTCTCTGTTGCCAAGGCTAGAGTGTAGTGGCACAATCCAGCTCACTGCAGCCTCAAACTCTCAGGCTCATCTGATCCTCCCACCTCAGCCTCCCAAGTAGCTGGGACCACAGGCATATGCGACTACACCTGGCTAATTTTTAGATTTTTTTGTAGAGATGGAATCTCTCTGTGTTGCCTGGGCTGGTCTTGAACTTCTGGGATCAAGCAATTTTCCCTCCCTGGCCTCCCAAAATGTTGGGGTTAAAGGCATGAGCTACTGTGCATGGCCTCCTTTTGTTTTTAGTTTAGAAGAGTAATCTGGATCAGGGACTGGTAGTACTCAATCAATCTGATGACTGGAGAGAGGCAAGTTTCAGGGACAATAGTGCTCATATGACCATAGTAACACTCGCATAGGCATTTGTCATTTCCACTGTATTTTAATATTTCTGTTCTCATTAATGCTCTAAAACATGTTTTTCTATCATAGGAATCCTATGCTTCTATTCACCTGGAATCACACTGATGCACAGACATCTGTAAACAGAAATTAAAGTTATTTGCTGAGGCATTCATGTTAAAAAATGCATCTGGAACTATGTAGCTTAAAGCTGCAGATGTGTCAACAACTATGCATGAAATGGAATGTTCCCACTGGGGTCCACTGTTGATATATGACCATCATCTCTTCTTAATACTTTCCATCTTACTCTGACCATGTGACGCTAGGGTCAGGACTTGCTTAGTTGGACACTACAATGGATAATATTTAAGAGAAGAGGCGATCTGTTTCACATTAAGTTTTCAATAAATTTTGCACTTGGAATAAATGGTATCAAGACCAACCCTGTGCCATTGTTTACTCAATTTTCCTAGGGCTGGGCCATAGGATTACAAAGCAAGCCCTGCACCAAGCCTGGCAGGTTGTATATGGTGACGTTGCAGGGGGAATTCTGAATGAGAAGCACACAGTGGTCTCACTTCTACCACTGAATGCCTCTCCCTTGGGCAAGTCACCTAGTCTGCCTGGACTGAACATCTCACTATGTTTATCTTGTTGAGGAAGATAAATGGGTGTTAACTGGGTTGAGGCATGTTAGACTAGGGACCCCTGATATGAGGACAGCAGGCAGAAATTGTGCCTCACACTGAGAAATGCAAAGGGGCAGCAGGGGTTTTTAGTTGATTATGACAACCATGATGCTTTGTCCTCATTGTAATATCACAGTAAAGCGTTGCAGTTTGTTTAGTCTTTTAAGGAAGTGAGGGAGATGAAACTTTCAATATTCATAATGTTGTAAAAATTTCAGGATTCCTATTCATGGATTTTGTGTCTAAAATATGCAAAACATAAAATACATGAATAGGAAAATCCTACTGTTACTTATTAGCTGTTTGGGGCAAACTTGATGGTGCCGGGTAATGGAGGAGTCCATTTCAATCTTGGTTAGCAGATTTCCCACAGAAAGGGGAGCAGTAACCCTACTGAGAAAAAGCGAGCCTTGAGGAGAGTGGATGGAAAGTGCTTGGGATAGAGAGACAGAGCTGGGGGCAGCACCCTCATTCACACAGCCAGCCACGGTGCCAGCCAGCAGTGTGGAAGTAAAGCAATCTACAAGGAGACTCACAACCGAATGAACAGACTTTACTTAAGAGAGATGCCAGGGAGAGACTTTTAGCTCATTAGAAAACCAAATCTGCCGGGCGCAGTGGCTCACACCTGTTATCCCAGCACTTTGGGAGGTCGAGGTGGGCGGATCACCTGAAATCGGGAATTCGAGACCAGCCTGACCAACATAGAGAAACCCCGTCTCTACTAAAATCTACAAAATTAGCTGGGCATGGTGGCGCACGTCTGTAATCCCAGCTACTCGGGAGGCTGAGGCAGGTGAATCACATGAACCCAGGAGTCAGAGGTTGCAGTGAGCTGAGATCGCCCCATTGCACTCCAGCCTGGGCAACAAGAGTGAAACTCCATCTCATTCCTGAGCCAATCAGAGTAATAATTCCATGCCTTCTCATTTTGGCTGAAATCTAAAGTGGTTTGGATTTGATATAAAAAAAGAAGATTTAACATTCCTATTCTTAACTCTTTCTACTTCCAAGTCCTTGAAATTATAGAAAAGATGTAATAAAATGATAATAATTAATGGCTAGGCATGGTGACTCACATCTGTAATCCCAGGACTTTGGGAGGCTAAGGCAGGAGGATCACTTGAGCCGAGGACTTTGAGACCAGCTTGGGCAATACAGTGAGACCTTGTTTCTCCAAAAAGTGTTAAAAATTATCCTGGCATGGTGGCATATGCCTGTAGTCCCAGCTGCACAGGAGGCTTAGGTGGGAGGATTGATTGAGCTCAGGAGGTGGTGGATGCAGTAAGCTGAGATCACTCAGTGCACTCCAGCCTGGGCAACAGGCTGAGACAGTCTCAAAAAAGGAAAAAAAAAAAGACAAGAAAGAATGTAATCAGCAAAAAATTAGAGGAATTTCTGAAAGATAAAAAGCACACAGAATTTGATTTTAAAAGAAATATAGTGTGAGGAAAAAACAACTAAACAAAATGGATGTATCTTGTGATCCAAGGATTCCTACTCTTAGATATACCTACAAGAAAAGCACATACGTTGACAGCTCCATTATTGGAAATGGAAAAAATAGAAACTATTCAAATGTCCATTAACAGTGGAATGGAAAAATTATCATAAATTTGCACAGTAGAATACCGTACAACTGTTACTGGGAGGGGTGCAGGGTATGCGGCTCTTGAAAGAATTCAGCCAAGAGATGCACAGCAAGGGTTAAGTAGCAGAGTTTCTTGAGGGAAGATAGAGGACATTCCAAGATGGCAGTGGGCTGGCCTGACTGGAAAGCAGCGGCAGCAGCGAGGTTTATTTAAAGAGAGAGCACACCCTGAGTGACAAGGCAGAGCAGGTTGCTGGAGACAGGGAGTGATCCAGCAGCAGCCAGTGCTGAGGACTCTCTTTATGGGGACCTTACATGATTATTTATGAAGGGATGTGAGGGCTGTCACTTGCAATCACGTATTAGGTGGCTCCACATGCTCTATGGCTGTACATGCTAGTACACGCATGGTGTGTCTCATTAGCATTTAAAACCTCCACCTAGGGGTGTGTTTTTTTATAATTGTAATGGGCAAAGGCTACTGTAGGGTGAGTTACTGGAGGAGTGAGCATGCTTGCCGGTGGGAAAAGTCCCTACCGTGGTTGTCTCCAGCTAGAGCCTGAGGAGTCCCCCTTAGGGACGGAGGAACCCAACCACAACGTCAAAATAGCCAGTGTAAACTACTACCACACACAACAACGTGGCTGAATCTCGCAAAAGTAAGACTGAAAGAAACCAGACAAGAAAGAAAGGATAATTATGATTCCATTTCTACACAGTGCAGACACTTGGCAACACTAATGTATTCTAACTGGAATGGTATTGTCTTCAGGAAACTGGAAGCGTGGGTGGTAACTGTGAAGAGGAAAAATAGGGTTTCTGGGTGCTGGGAAACAGTCTGTTTCTTGATCTTGGTTGTACTTAAAGATGTTTCACTTAGTGATATTTCGCTGAGCTGTACACTCAGCATAATATGATTTGTGTGTGTCATATGTGTGTATTATACTTCAATAAAAATAGCATTTACAAAACAGAACTCTGAACAGCACAACTGATTGGACATAGAGAGTGATTAGTAAAGTGAAAGATTTTGGTTGAGAGGAAAGATTATCCAGAAAGCAGTGCAAACAGATGGAAAGGATGAGAAAAAAGTGTAAAGCCAGGATGTAAAGATGTAGTAATTCTACATAAAAAAATGATTTCTAGGAAACGTGGGAAAGTGAATTTAATCTAATATTGCTGAGACATGTTGAAGGGTGTGATTAATGGTATGTGCTAAATCACTCATTGGAAGTACTAATAAAGAATTAGTTGGAAAATAATTGCAAACTAAGCTCAATGGAATTATTGGTGCAAACTGAGTATCTTCTGACTGTTTACTAAAAGAAGGGTGATGTATAACAACGTAGGTTTAATTCATACTGTGAAAATTCACAGTAGCTTTGTAACTACTTGCTAGATAACTGCATACATTCAGGGATTTTTTTTCCCAATAATAAAAAGCTTTTACTCATAATCACCAAAACTTAGATGAAACCAAGATGTCCTTCAGTAGATTAATGGATAAATATACTGTGGTAAATCCAGACAATGGAATATTATTCATCAGTTAGAGGGAAGGAGCTATCAAGCTATGGAGGAAACACACGCTCCTCCGTGAAAGAAACCAATCTGAAAAGGCTACGTGTTGTAGAATTCCAACTCTGTGACATTCTGGAAAATGCAAAACTATGCAGACTGTGAAAATGTCAGTGGTTTCTAGAAATTGGGGGAAGGGAGGGATGAATAGGCAGAGCACAGAGGATTTTTGGGGCAGTGAAACTATTCTATATGACGCTATGATGGTGGAAACGTGTCATTGTATGTGTGTCAAAATATATAGAATACACAATAACGAGAATGAGCACTAATATAAACTATGGACTTTAGGTGATTAATGAGGTGGCAATGCAGGCTCATCAATTGTAAAACAATGCACCACTCTAGTGGGTGATGTTGATAATGGAGGTGGGAGTGTTACACATAGGTGGGGCTAAGAGTATATAGGACACCTCTGTATCTTCTGCTCAATTTTGCTGTGAACCGAAAACTGCTCTAAGAAATGAAGTCTACTGCTATGGTTTGAATCTCTGTCCCCACCCAAAACTTACATTGAATTGTAATCCCCAGTGTTGGAGGTAGGGCCTGGTGGAAGGTGATCGGATCATGGGGACGGAGTTCTCATGAATGGTTTAGTACATGCCCTTGGTACTGTATGGTGAGTGAGTTCTCATGAGATCTGTTTATTTAAAAGTGTTTAGCACCCTCCTCCCTTCCTTCTGCTCTGCCATGTAAGATGTGCCTGCTTCCTCTTCACCTTCTGCCATGACTAGAAGCTTCTTGAGTCCTCCCCAGATGCCACTGTGCTTCCCATACAGCCTGCAGAACTGTGAGCCAATTAAATCTCTTCTTTATAGACTGGGCATGGTGGCTCACACCTGTAATCCCAGCACGTTGGGAGGTTGAGGCAGGCGAATCACTTGAGGCCAGGAGTTCAAGACCAGCCTGGACATCATGGCAAAACTCCGTCTCTACTAAAAACACGAAAATTAACCAGGTGTATTGGTGCATGCCTTTAGCTATTTGAGTGGCTGAGGCATGAGAATCTCTTGAACCTAGGAAGTGAAGGCTGCGGTGAGCCAAGATGCTGAGATCACACCACTGCACTCCAGCCGGGGCCACACAGCGAGACTCTGTTTCAAAAAAAAGAAAAAAAATCTTTTTTATAAATTACCCAGTTTCAGGTATTTCTTTGTAGCAATGTGAGAATGGACTAATAGTCTACTAAAAAGAAAAAAGGTTATTCTACATAAAGTGGCATTTTCCTCTGGGTAGAGATTTCCCTTTTTTTCCTCCCAACAATTTGGTGATAAGGATGGGATCCCTCAACTAAGCCCTCCACTGGGCACATTTCTTGGAGTATTTGTAGCCATCTTTAATCAAATAAGAGACTATTTGCTAAAAAGTGTTTCTTCAACTACTTTGGTTCAGTGGAATTGGGTTCCCAAGGAAAATCCCAAACTCTCACTAGAAGTTTTGAGTTACCATTGAGTAAAATTGGTAATATGGCTGAAAGGCCCTGTCTGGTTTGCTGTTGGCTTTAATGGTAAAATGTTCTGAAAACTCTGGAATGCTGTCAGTGGGTCCCTCTCCTGGAAGGCCTGCTTGACTCTGCCATGCCGGGCTCCAGGAGGATAACTGCTTGCTGCTCCAACAACTCAGCCTGCTTGCTGTGCCTGGAATGCTCAGTGTGAGGGGCCACTGAGGGCAGTTGGTGAAGCCTCTCCACTGAAGGTGGACTGGGAGAAGCCACAGTGCCACGCTTCTTAGCCACACGAGGCCTGTGAGTTTTCACCAGCTGTTCACCTTTCCTAAGTCCAAGGCATGTCTCAGAGGGTCCGGGCTCCTGATCCTCTCCACTTCTGTGGCAGCTTTGTTGCAGATAATTCAAGAAAGCAAATAAGGGAAAATGTAGTTGGGTGGCAAGAATAGTTTCTCATGTTTTGAGGGAAGTATCCCAAGTTTGGGAAAATAAGGAGAAAGATAAAGAAGACAAAAAAAAAAGACCCTTAAGATTTCTCAGTTAGAATTATTGACAAAGGGAATAAACCCTTATCTGGGGCCACCAACAGACAAGAAGGAACCCCGTAATGGAAAGTCAATATGTTACGATTGTAAGAAATCAGGATAGTGGAGGAAAAATGAATGCTAAATGAAGGTCAAGAAGAGTTGAGAGATACAAGCTAACTCTAAAGCTTTACCATCATCTCCAAGAGATTTTTGCCTAAGGAAATTGGACAAAAAGTAATTGGAAAATTGTGGAAAGTAACCTCAGAGCTGAGGGGGGTGGCATTTATGTGTCTCTTTCTTTTCCCACTTTAAGCTTGTCCTGATCTTTCTTGTGAACACTGAAGGCACACACACTCCACAATTTCTACAGACGGTTATCATTTTACGTCAACCTAGGACAACATCCGAGTTTTGGGTACCTCCAGACAACCTTCTCTCTGTTCTTTCTTCTCTGAGGTTAATCAGCAAGTAGATTCTCCGTACTGTAGATGGAGTGTTTTCGGAGCTCCCAGAAGGCAAGGAGTTGGTAAATAAGCACTTTCTAAAATAAAAGAACTATCATTATCTATTTGTTTATCAAATAGATACTTAGGTTGTTCATATCTTGACTATTGTGAATAATGCTGCAATGAACTGAGATTGCCAACATTTCCACAAGGTGGTGATTTCACTTTCTTTGACTATACGCCCAGAGGAGAGATTGCTGGGTCATAATGTAGTTCTTTTTAAAATTTCCTTAGGAGCCTCCATGCTGTTTTGCATAATGGCTGCGGCAATCTACATTTCCGCTAACAGAGTACAAGCATCCCCTTTTCTACATACCCTCACCAACACTTATTATCTCCTGACTTTTTGATAGTAGCCATGCTTACAAGTGTGAGACATTTCATAGTGGCTTTAATTCACATTTTCCTGATGACTGATAACATTGAGCACACTTTCATATACCTGTTGGCCACTTTTAACGTCTTCTTTGGAGAAGTGGCTATGTAGGTCCCTTGCCCATTTTTTAATTCAGTTGTTTGTTTTTCTACTATTGAATTGTATGAGTTCTTTATAAATATTGGATTTTTTTCCAAATCTGTAGGTTGCCATTTTATTTTGTTGATTGTGTTCTTTGCTGTGAAGAAGCTTTGCTGCTCAGCCTTTAAAAGGAAGGAGATCTTGCCATTTGCCACACAACATGCATGAACCGGGAGGACACTATGCAAAGCGAAATAGGCCAGACAAAGAATGAAAAATATTCCATGATCTCACTTATATATTCAATCTTTTAAAAAACAGGTAAACAAAGACAGAGAATAAAACAGGTTACCAGGGGTGACTGGAGAGGGTGGGGGATGGGGAGATATAGGTCAGAAGGTACAAAGTAGCAGATATGTGGGATAAACAAGTCCAGAGATCTCATGTACAACATGAGGACTAGTGTTAAAAAAATTGCTGTATTTGGAATTCCTGCTAAATGAGTTGATTTCAGTTGCTATTACCACAAAAAAACAAAAACAAAAACAAAAATGGGTAACTATGTGAGATGATGGATATGTTAATCTGTTTCACTATAATAACCATTTTACTGTATATATGTATATATGTGTATCTTATAGCATCATGTTTTACATCTTAAATATACACAATAAAATTTATTTTAAAAATTAAAATAAAATAAAAGCATCTCAAATTAGAAGGGCTCAAGGAACAAATAATATGGGTTAGTAAAAGAAATTGATTCCTGCTCTGGTTTGAATGTTTGTGTCCCCTTCAAAATGTGTGTTGAAGCTTCATTTCCGATGTCGTGGTTTTAAGAGGCGGGACCTTTAGGAGGTGATTAGGTCATACGGCTCCTCCCTCATGATAGAATTAAGGCCCTTGTGAAAGAAGCTTCACACAGCATTCCATCTTTTTGCCCTTCTGGCCCTCCCACCATGTGAGGGTGAAGCACTCATCCCCTCTGAGGACACAGCACTTGTTACGGTGCCACCTTGGAAGCAGAGAGCAGTTTCACCAGGTTCTGACCCTACCAAGCCTTGATCTCAGACTCCCAGTCTCCAGGACTGGGAGTAGAAATAAATTTCTACTATTTATAAATTACCAAGTCTCAGGTGTTTTGTTATAGCAGCACAAACAGACGGAGATCATCCCCTTTTCATAGCTTAAAACAAAACAAAAACATTATGGGCATGTGTAAATCAACATCCTCTCATTCTAGCTCAAATACAAGGAATAGAACTTAAACTCAGAGAGCTAGAAAAACAGAGCATAGTCAAGAGAGGGCATTTTCCTTTTTATATTCCCACATTACCTGGGAAAAAGAATGAAAACTGGGCAAGAAATTGCCTGTAGATTTGTACAAGCTCTGCGAGAAACACTTGAGGTTGAGGCTGCTCTGATTCCTATTGTTCCGTACAGGGTTGCATTCAGCGTCTTTTCTGTACTTTTCACTGAGGTGCCAGGCTCTTCTTTGAGTGCCTATGGAGTCTTCTCTCTTCCACATTTGTGGCGATGGATCCTCAGATTTGCCTGCTATACTTTCTAGACATTCACAAGAGAACTAAAAGAATTTTTCCCCACCTTTAATTCATATTAATTCAACATGTGAGTGATTTATTAATAGCTGTTAACACTGTATGTGCTTACAAACAAGATACTTCCACTTTAATAAAAATTTTGCTTCTCTAGGTAAATTGCAATATTATCAAAGTGAAGTCAGGTATTTGGGACATTTGTTTTAGGCTGGCAGATGAAAACCGGTTCTATCCTGAATTCAGCCTATCTTAAGCACACACTATCTAACACATATACACAAACTCTGCCAGTTTGGGGGTTGTTCAGGGGTTCAGACCATGGGTCCTTTCCTATTCTGAAAAAGCTAAGCCTCTTGCTACGAAGTCACATGAGGAGTTCACCAGAACTTTACTGTGGTCTAAATAAGCTGAAGAAGTCTTTCAGATCCTAAGGAAGCCTTGTTTCCCCATCTGTGCTGGGTGCCTACCCGAGATGACATTTCAAAAGTCTTTTTTGTTAGAGAACAAGGGAGCGGCTAGAGGTGTGGCTACTTTGAATCAGGCCCTGACCACAGGCCCTTCTCTGTTGCTCTGGGGACACCAGGGTGTCGATGAGCTGTAACAGCAGCTGCCTCCAGACTGCAAAGGCTCTTACTCGGACTCTAGGATATTTGGCTTACACTTAATGCAAAGGGCTACTGCTATTTTACAAGTCCTTGCAAGTCTGTAAGACACCATACTTACCAGTGCGCTGCCAGACTAGTTATGCACTAATCTGTTGAATTGCACTCCAGGCAGAAGGAACCGTCTGAATCTGACCTTTCTGTTCCCAGATGCTGGCCACCTTTAGCTACAGCACAAGGTGCTCAGTCTGGGTCTGATTCAGCTAATATTCCTAGTCCCAGTGGTGACTCAATAGTGCTCAGTGACTAGTCTCGTGCAAGACACACACGGAGGTTTAAGTTCTCTCAAATGTAAAATCTGCTCAGGTGCCAGAACCCAAAGCTGTTATGCAAACTGCATATTTGGCCACTGTCTTATGAGGGGAGACTATCTAATTGATGGCTAATATGCATTGGGGGTCTATCATGTCACGGGCCAAATCTGGAAGAATAGAGGCTTTCTAATATCAATGAGAACTAAAATACCACTTGGGAAATGAACTGCTGTTTGACTAGAGTCACTGCCATTGTCTTTACGATTTCTGTAATGCACTGTAGACTGCATTACAGACCTAACATGATGAAACATATAAAGGAAGTAAAAAGGGCTAATAAAGTTTGAACTGTGGAAGTCGAAGCCCTATTACTGCTGCAGAGGAACACTCCTATTCACTGTTTCAGCAACAAACAGCCCTCCAAGACTTAGAAAATAATAAAGAAAGAAAATAGGGTGTCCTCAACGGGATTATTCCTGTCCCCTAGTTGTATGATTGGGTGGATTTTTCATGCCATCAACAAGCTCATTTGAACAAAATAATACTCTGAAAACCTTGGAATTCTACTACATTTGCTACAGGGTCAAATAGTTCAGGAAATGACACAAAGGTGTGCTGTTTGTCAGCAAAGTTATTTGTGGGAAACACCTAAGTTAAGTCGAAGAAGCCCGCTGAGGCCAACATGATCTGAGAACTGGACAAACATGGACTTTACAGAAGCTGTGCCCTCGGAAGTTAAGAATTATTGTTTAGCAGGGGTGTGTATGATGCCTGGATGGCGAGAGGGCGTTCACGTGCTAAAGCAAATGCTCAAACGATGATCATATCATTACTGAATTTTATCATTCTAATCTTTGTGATTCCAGAACATCTAAAATCCAATAGATAAGCCATTTGGTTTCTATGGGGCTAATTAAGGGGCTCTTTAAAACCCTACAGATATCTTTAAATTATTATACTCTTTATCATCACCAAGCTCCTGGGCAGGTAGAATGACTAAACCACAGTGTATTAGTCCGTTCTCACATTGCAGTAAAGAACTATCTGAGACTGGGTAGTTTATAAAGAAAATAGGTTTAATTGGCTCATAGTTCTTCAGGCTTTACAGGAAGCATGCTGAGGGGGAGGCCTCAGGAAGCTTACAGTCATGTCAGATGGTGAAGGGGAAGCTGGAACATCCTACTTGGCTGGAGAGGGAGGAAGAAAGGGAAGCATGAGGTGCCACACACTTTTAAACAACCAGATCTCATGAGAATTCACACACTATCATGACAACAGCAAGGAGAAAATTCACCTTCATGATCTGATCACCTCCCACCAGGCCCCTCGTCCAGCACTGGGAATTACAATTTGACATGAGATTTGGATGGGGACACAAATCCAAACCATATCACACACCCTAAAGAATTATTTGGTTAACTTACACCAAACCAATGGCTTATTAGAGTGTTGTTACTGGTCCTGTTAAAAATAAGGTCAACTCCTAGCAAGCATGCTATTTCTCCTCTGGAGTTAACGTTTGGTGACCTGTGAATTCAAGATTTAAGTTCGCTGCTTATCTATAAAGGAAAACACCATAGATGTACTACTTAACTGGGTTGCCATCTTTCTAGGCTTATTCTGCCATCACGTGGCAGATGCTGGAAAAGTCCCCAAGGAGATGTGCTATCAGTTTTGACCAGAACAAGGTTAGGTAGGGTTCCAGTGACAAGACTGGATGATCATTGTGCTAAGAAAGACCCCGCCAGGGGGCGGATCACGAAGTCAGGAGACCGAGACCATCCTGGCTAACACAGTGAAACCCCGTCTCTACTAAAAATACAAAACAAAACAAAAATTAGCCGGGCGTGGTGGCGGGCGCCTGTAGTCCCAGCTACTCGGGAGGCTGAGGCAGGAGAATGGCCTGAACCCGGAAGGCGGAGCTTGCAGTGGGCCGAGATCACGCCACTTCACTCCAGCCTGGGCGACAGAGCGAGACTCCGTCTCAAAAAAAAAAAAAAAGAAAGACCCCGCCAGGTGTTGCTGATAACTTGCCCACCATCGCAGTGAAGGAGAAGCTCGGCTTCACGAGAGCTTCACCTGTGACCGCACCTGTGACTGAAATGGCCATGACTCCTGGTAAGGACTGGGGGTTAAATCTCCAGACAGTAACGTCTAAGTCAAGGGTTTATAGCTAAGAATAATCACAATACTATAAAACAAAGGGTACGCTGAAAAACATAGCATCTAGTTATAAAAACTAATAAAAATAAGCATTAAATATCTTTCAGATTATGAGTTTTAAAAATGAGACAGCATCCTGTAAATAGTTTAATGATAAACCATAAACTGGAACAATCTATCAGAAAAGCAAAGCAGCAATATAGATTTGAACTATTGAAAAATTTATATTCTTTGGCTTTAAATATCTTTATAAATACATTTAAAACAAATTTATAATTATTATATGAATACATTTATTAAATACAGATAATAAAACTTGTTTAATCCTAAATGGGTCCTGTTCAGAATTCCTTCCTTATTTTGTCATGCTTTAAGGCCCAGGAAAGGCTTAGGCAAAACTCTGGGTGGGCTTTTGTTCCATTCCAACCTTTGTGAAAGGGCACTGGCTTTTTTAGCTTTTAATATTTAACTTAACCACTCAGTCAGTACTGAAACAGTTGTGACGGAGACCTGCATTAGTGAGACCTGGCCTGCCACAATCCCCACTGTCAATTTGCACATGATTTCTACCATGCTTGTATATTTATTTATCACGAGAATCGTAGGGAGATGGGGCACTGTAATCTTCCTGGCTGCTTCCTGCTGAGAGGGGGTCGTCATGATGGGGCACCGTATGCAGCACTGGAGTGGAAGAGGTCGATTTGTTCTCAGCGGCACTCTCTGTTTCAGGGGCTTAGCGGCAGCGCCTGCTGAAACATAATAGTACGCAAGAGCAACACATATAAATAGGTTGTTGCTGTTTTCTTCTGAGGTTTAAGTTGTCTAGTCTTCAGTTCACGGGGCTTTATGAAAGCACAGGTTAGGTTTCAGTGATTTCCAATCAGGAAAAAAATGGGGAAAAAGGAAAAAATTGAAAACATTATTTTGGAGACCTATAGCCAGAAAAATTAGAATTTAATCTAAACCATAGAAAATAATAAAAACTGGAAAACATCAGGCAAGACTAGAATTTAGCAAGAAGTGTACTATAGTTTTTGAAACATAATTTTTATCTCTCCAGTTTCCCATTTTTATTAAAAGACAAATCACGGTAGAACCAATTTGCTTTATTATACTTGGTCAGATTATCTGTATAAAGTGCAGCAAGAATAATTATTTTCACATAAGTCTTTTAAATTGGCTTTTATGGAACTATGTTCCAAGAAGGAATCTGAGATAAGACCTTTTTAAAGCCAAGCCCAGCCACGGATTTGTACTATCAAATACCTATGAGTTGGGTGAATTCCTCTCCTTTTGAGGTTCCAAGATAACCTGGGGTTCCTGGCCTGTCAGAAAGTGACATTCTTTACTTACCACAGATCAGATACCCTGTATAGGGACTGTGTACACAGAATAGGAGGCCAGTTTCCCAAGGGCTTTATTGGCTTTATAAGTTAAGTTTGATTCCTGAAAGGAAAGCATACAATTCCAGTCAAAGCCTTGGTAAAATAACCAGTTTTTCCAGTTGTGTCCTGTTACAAAAGAAGATAGATTCTTATTGCACTTACGCAAATGACTATATTGCCATAACTTAAGAATACTCACAAATAGTTTCCAAATTCTGGAGAAAACCAAGTAGAGAGAAACAAATATACTTCAAATTTTGTTCATGGGAGTATACTAAATTGTTAAAAAGCTGTCAATAGCTCAAAAGAAACGTTTCCTTGACTCTGAAAAGCAAAACAAAGGATTGACAATATTTTAAGCAAAATGCCAAAAGGATCATTCCAGTCTCCTATTGGTTCAGTTTATGCAGTTAATTCCTGTCCTGCTTGATATTAATGAACATTTTAGCTCTTCAAATTCCTGAATGTTTTTCCTCTATTCTGATGTCACAATCTCCAAAGTTATCAGAAAGCTGCATTCAAGAGCACCTGTTAGAGCTTCATAGCTGATTATAAAACCACCTTCTAAATGTAATAGAAAAAAATTTTCTCCTGTGTCTTTGTTATCTCTGTGTTTCTTTTCTCTGTTTGCTTCTTTTGACCTTTATGCTACAAACGCTTTCTTCAAATTTGATATTTGACATTTTTCATTTAATTGCATCACTCTCCCAAGCTGAATGAAAGCCCTGGCTCAAAATATGAGCCTGTTAATTAGTTTCACTCTTGATGTGAAAACGGTAAATTATCTGGAGCAGTTTGCAAAGGACTTACCAAGGAGAGAGTGCTTGAGCTGAGACCCAAAAGATGAATAGATGTTTGCCAGGTGGGGAAGGTAATGAGCAAAAGGAGCTGTGTATTTCTAGAACATATCACAGTGCCTGGCCCAGAAGAAGCACTCAAGAGTTATTTTAGAATTGAATGAACGTTCATAGTTATGGTGGCATGAATATCATGGTTTTTCTAGGGAATTCCAAGAAAATTTATTTCTATTGTAGTTCAAATATGTTGGCAATACATTCGCTTTTTAACAAAATGTCTTAATTCCGTATAATTATGATATGCCTACTCGTGTTTCTCTTTGTATTCATCTTGATGGTGTTTTGCTGAGATTCTTGAATCAGTGAATTTATCTTTCAACAAATTTGAGAAGGCTTCAACTATTATCTCAAGTATTTTTTGTTCATTCTGTCTCTTCTGTTATGGTGAAACTTCAACTACATGTGAATTATTTTAGAACTTTTGTTATTGTCCAATAGTCTGTTCACAGTCCTATCTTTTTTTTCTCTCTCTACAGGTGTACTTTGTTTTTTGAGTTTCACCTTATTGTGCTTTGCAGACAATGTGGGTTTTTGTTTGATTGTTTTTACAAATTACAGGCATGTTGCAATCCTGTATTGAGCAAGTCTATTAGCACTGTTTTCCCAACAGCATGTGCTCACTTCATGTTCAGTATCAGCATTTCTTGGCAATAAAGTATTTAAATTAAGGGATCTACATTGTTTTAGACATAATGGTATTGCACACTTAATAGACCACAGGATAATGTAAACATAATGTTTATATGCACTGGAAAACAAAAAAAGTTTGTGTAACTCACTTTATTATGACATGTCCTTACTGTAGGGGACTGAAGACAAACCTGCAATATCTCTGAGGTATGCTTGTATATATAAGATCTTGTCATCTCCAAGCAGACACTTTTACTTCTTTTTCTCTTTGGTTGCCTCTTTGTTTTTTAGATGGAGTTTTACTCTTGTTGCGGGCTAGAGTGCAATGGCGTGATCTTGGCTCACTGCAACCTCTGCCTCCTGGGTTCAAGTGATTCTCCTGCCTCAGCCTCCTGAGTAGCTGGGATTACAGGCATGCACCACTACGGAACTCCTGACCTCAGGTGATCCCCCTGCCTCAGCCTCCCAAAGTGCTGGGATTACAGGTGTGAGCCACCACGCCTGGCCTGGTTGCCTATTTCTTTTTTTCTTTTTTTTTTTTTTGCCTAATTGTTCTGGCTAGGACTTCCAGTATGCTGTTGAATAGAAGTGGTGATAATAGGCATTCTCCTCTTTTCTCTAATCTTAAAGAAAAAGATTTCTGCATTTCACTTACCAATATGATGGTAGCTGTGGGCTTCCATGTAAGGCCTTTATGTAACTTATTGAGAGTTTGTATCATGAAAGTATGTTGAATTTTGTCAAATATTTTCTCTGTAACTATTGAGACAATCATATGGTTTTTGTTTCTTTTCATTCTGTTAATAGGATGTATCACATTTATTTATTTGCATATGTTGAACCATTCTTGCATCCCAAGGATAAATGTTTGGGATGTATAATACTTTAATGTGTTGTGAAATAAGGTTTGCTAATATTTTGTTGAAGATTTTTGCTTCTTTGTTTATCGGGATATTGGCCTGTATTTTCTTTCCTTATGGTGTCCTTGTCTGGCTTTTGAATCAGGGTAATGCTGACCTTTGGGAGTGGTCCATCCTCTTCAATTTTGGGGGAGAGTTTTAGAAAAATTGATATTAATTCTCATTTAAAATGTTTGGTAGATTTCCCTAGTGGAACTACTAGGTCCTGAGCTCTTTTTTTTATTATTCATTCATTTATTTATTTATTTTGATGGGAGACTTTTAATTACTGATTCATCTTCTTACTCATTATTGGTGTGTTCATATTTTCTGTGATTCTGTCTTGATAGGTTGTCTGTTTCTAAAAAATTGACAATTTCTTTTACTTTATTCAGTTCTTTGGCATATATTTTTTATTGCAATCTCTTATGAACCTTTGTACTATTGTGGTATTAGTTATAATGCCTCTTCTTTTATTTCTGATTTTATTTAAACCTTCTTTTCTCTTAATTGAGATAAAGTTTGTAAATTTTATCTTTTTAAAAATCCAAATGTTAATTTCATTGATTTTTAAAATCATTTTTCTAGTCTCATTTATTTCTGCTCTTTATTAATAATCTTTGTTACTTCATTTTTTCTATTAATTTGGGCTTAGTTTGTTCTCCTTTTTCTATTCCTTGTGATATATAATTAAGCTGTTTGTGATTTTTTTAAATGTAGATGTTTATCACTATAAAAATCTCTCTTCGTACTGTTTTCGCTGCATTCTATAAGACTTGGAATGTTGGATTTCCATTTTTATTTGTCTCAAGGCATTTTAAAATTTATTTTCTGACTCTTCTTTCACTCATTGGTTGTTTGGGAGTGTGTTGTTTCATTTCACACATTCATAGATTTCCCTTTTTTTCTCCTGTTACTGATTTCTGGTTTCATTCCAAAGTGGTCAGAAAAGATGCTTGATATGATTTCAGTCTTCTTAAATTTTAGACTTGTTTTATGGTCTAATATATAATCTATCCTGGAAAACATTTTACATGTGCTTGAGAAGAATGTGTAGTCTGTTGTCGTTGTTTGGAATATTCTGTGTATGTCCATTAGGTCTATTTAGTCTAAAGTATATCTGAAATCCAATATTTCCTTATTAAATTTCATCTGTGTATTATTCTGTTCTCACACTGCTAAGAAAGACATACCTGAGACTGGGAATTTATAAAGGAAAGAGATTTCATTCCCTCATAGCTCCACATGGCTAGGAAGTCTTCACAATCATGGCGGAATGTGAATGAGGAACAAAGTCATGTTTTACATGGTGCAGGCAAGAGAGCTGGTACAGGGAAATTCCCATTTACATCAGATCTCATGAGACTTACTCACTACCACGAGAATAGCATGGGGGAAACTGCCCCCCTGATTCAATGATCTCCACCTGGCTCCACCCTTGACACATGGGGATTATTACAATGCACAGTAAGATTTGGGTGGGGATGCAGCCAAACCATATCATTCTGGATAATCTACCCATTGTTCAAATTGTGGTACTGAAATTTTCTACTATTATTATGTTGCTGTCTCTTCCTTCAGAATTATTAATATTTGCTTTATATATTTAGGTTCTTAATTTATAAAGATGTATGGTGCATATATATTTACAATTGTTATACCCTCTTAATGAATTTACTGCTTTATTATTATACAATGCCCTTCTTTGTATCTTTTTTTTTTTTTTTGAGACAGAGTCTTGCGCTGTTGTCCAGGTTGGAGTGCAGTGACGCAATCTCTGCTCACTGCAAGCTCCGCCTCTGGGGTTCACGCCATTCTCCTGCCTCAGCCTCCTGAGTAGCTGGGACTACAGATGCCCGCCACCACGCCCGGCTAATTTTTTTGTATTTTTAGTAGAGACGGGGTTTCACCGTGTTAGCCAGGATGATCTCGATCTCCTGACCTCGTGATCTGCCCGCCTCGGCCTCCCAAAGTGCTGGGATTACAGGCTTGAGCCACCGCGCCCAGCCCCTTCTTTGTGTCTTATGACAGTTTTCAACTTATAGTCTAGTTTGTCTGATCTAAGTATAGCAACCCTTGCTCCTTTTTGGTTTCCATGCACATGGAATATCTTTTCCATTCCTTAACTTTCAGTCTATGTGTGTCCTCAAGGGTAAAGTAAGTCCCTTACAAACAGCATATAGTTGAGTCTTTTAAAAATTCATTCTGTCACTCAATGTCTTTGATTAGCAAATTTAATCCATTTACATTCAAGGTGATTATCGATAGTTAAGAACTTACTATATTAGTCCCCCTAATTAGTGGTTTTGTTTTCACAGTTTCAGTTACCCATGGTCAACTGCAGTCTGAAAATATTAAGTGGGAAATTCTTAAAATAAACATGTTTTAAGTTGTAAATTGTGTGCTGTTCTGGGTAGTGTGATGAAATCTCGTTCCATCCTGCCCAGGAGGAGAACCATCCATTTGTCCAATGTATCCATGCTACAGCAGGTCCAGAGAATCCATACACTACCCACCTGTTAGTCACTTAGTAGCCATCTTGGTTATCAGATCAGCTGTCATGATATCATAGTGCTTATGTTTAAGCAACCTGTATTTTACTCAATAATGGCCCCAAACTGTGAGGGCAGTGATGCTGGCAATTCAGAGATGCCAAAGAGAAGCCTTAAAGTCTTTTCCTTAAGTGAATAGGTGAGAAAGTTTTCAACTTCCTGAGGAAAAAATATTGTATGCTGAGGTTGCTAAGATCTATGGTAAGAAATCTTAGCAACCTCAGCATACAATCTTTTGTGAAAGGAAAATAAATCTTGGGACCCCAAACTCACTAAGCCAAAGAGAAAAGTCAAGTTGGGAACTGGGTCATGCAAACCTGCCTCCCTTTTGGTTCCTAAATAAGATGGCTACAAAGATTAAAAGCTACATACCTCCCTCACAATTTGCCCACCAGGAATTTCTTTGTAGGCCCCAAGATCTTTATTCTGCAACAGTTCTGTTGAATTTCAACCTGGCAATGTAAATTGATGCTTATCTTCACAGGTGTGGGACAAAGGACAGAACTCAAAGTCATCCTTCTGCTCACCTGAGACAAATGCATATCTGGTTGCTTCTTCTGCCCTATTGTCTGTGCTAGCTTATGTAAAAATGCAGCTTCGCTGGGCCAGATGAAGGCATAAGTGACTATTTCCTCTGCCTCTCTCTCAATGAAAATTGTGTATTCAGTAAAAGTCTGATCAAAGACTCAAAAAGATGCAACCGTTCTATCTACCAATACTTCAAAAATTATTTCTCTTCCAATATCTGCTCCTTCCCATTTAAATATTGAAGCCCTCAAAATAATCCTTGGAAAAATACATAGACCTACCTCCCAGGTGCACATCCTCAACAATGGCAAACCTCCTAAAATGATTAAAACTTGCCTCAGTCATTTTCATTGATTTACACACTTCTAGTCATGAAATTGTGAAGAAGGAAAAAACATTTGTGCTAGTTTTGCTGTCTCACCTCAAACTGCAAAAGTTGTGGCTACAGTGATAAGTATTACAAGTGCTTAGTTAAGATGAAAAAGGCATTAAATTTGTGAGTGGAAGAGAGGAACAGAAATGTGTTTAGTTGGCTCCAGGACTTTCCAGGGTTTCAGGCATTCACTGGTGTTCTTAGAATGCATCCTCCAGGAAAACCGGAGGACGATTATATTGACATTGACATTGTGTTGTTTCCTGGCTGTTTTATAGATTTCTTCTGCCTGTTTTCTCTCTTTTTGTTTTTCTTTTGGTTTGATGATTTTCTGCAGTGATAAGCTTTGACTCCTTTCTCTCTATCTTTTGTGTATCAACTATAGGTTTTTGCATTGTGGTGTGTAAGGAAAATAAATCTTGGGGACCCCAAATCACTAAGTTAAAGGGAAAAGTCAAGCTGGGAACTGCTTAGAGCAAACCTGCCTCTCATTCTATTCAAAGTCACACCTCTGCTCACTGAGATAGTTGCGTATCTGATTTGCCTCATTTGGAAAGGCTAATCAGAAACTCAAAAGAATGCAATCTCACCTATCTGTGACGTAGAAGCAAGCCCCTTCCTCCCTTTGAGTCTTCCTGCCTTTGCTTTAAGTTGTCCCACCTTTCCAGACCAAACCAATGTACTTCTTACACATATTGATTGATGTCTCATGTCTCCCTAAAATGTATAACACTAAGCTGTGCTCCAACCACCTGGGCACATGTCAGGACCTCCTGCGGCTGTGTCATGGGCATGTATTTAACCTTGGCAAAATAAACTCTAAATTAACTGAGACCTGTCTCAAATTTTCAGGGTTCACAGTGGTTACCATAAAGCTGATGCATAATATCTTAGTAATAACAGTCTCTTTTAAGCTGATAACAACTTTACTTCAGTTGCATGCAAACACTCTTCCTTTTTGCCCCCAACATGTACATTTTCTGTTTTTGATGCCTCACTTTATGTGAAGCACAAGCACATGCAGATCAGTGAAGCTGCGGGGCCTGAGAAGGGCCATCCCACTGTGGGGCCATTGTTCTTATGTCCGAGACCTAAGTGCTCGGGAGCGGCAGTGTAGGGCACAGGTCCATCCTGAGGGACACGAGTGGGGCTGGTTCACAGGGCAGCGGCTCTGGTGTCTGAGGTGTGGTTGTGCATGGTGTGGCCATGGAGCTAGGACATGGAGCATGGGTGTGAGTGGAACAGCTTCAGCTTCAGAGTCCAGGGCACATGCAGCATTCAGGAGGTGGTGGCCTTGGTCCTGGGGTGACACAATAGTGGCTGCTTCTGGGAGGGGCACAGCAAGAAACATTCAGAGGAAGCAATGTCTTCTTCTCTGGGGCGTCTGTGTCAGTGATACTTGTTGGTTGCCTCAGTGGCAAAAGTTGTCATTGTCTTCTGCAGAGCCAGCCACAGGGACCTCCGTGGCACCCACCGTGTGGCTGACACTGGTAGCCTCTGCCCTTCTCTTTTCCAGCCATCTACAGCAATCTCCACTAATCTGTCTCCTCAGCAACCCTTTCTCCATTTTTTACTCTACTGCCTTGTTTTAGGCTCTAATCAGACCTTTAAGCCCTCCCAAGGCCATTTTAATTTGTGCATAGCTGTCTAACTATTGGCTTTTTTGGAAAATGAAGGCTTGTGTTTCCTGCTTCACCATATTGCTGACATCACCTGGATTGGCCTTTTCTTAATAAGTTTTTTTCCCTAAAGAATGAGTTTATTTTTGTGTTCATATTTTGAGTAATTTGAGAGCAAATCCTGGACATTGTGCCATGGAGACTCTGGATTCTGCTGTATTTTTTATATATATATATATAAATATTATATCTGCAACTGCAAGCTTGTTCTTACCTGCAATGGATAGTGACTCACATATCAGTTTACTTCCTTAGCCCTGAGCCTGTCCTGCCCACATGTTGCATGTTAGCCAGAGACTGGCAGAGTTTACAACAAAACAAATGAACAAATGCTCGCCTCTCTAACGCTCTCCTCTCCCAGATTCACCTTCACTTCCCAGTGGCTGCTGCCACCTGGGTCTTTCTCAGGCCAGAAAGGCAATGTGCTTTTCAGTGAAGTTTTAGAAATGCCAAATTATACTATATTCATGGCTTTCCCTCAGGACAAAGCCACAAAACTGGGAAGCTTGCGTTGTGCTGATAACTTCTTTCATATTTTGTTACTCTTTCAAAATCTGTTGTCATTTTGAGGCAGGAGAATAGGGTCTGGCAGCAGGAAACATAAGGTTGATCCATGCTGACTTCCTAGAACTAAATCAAATGAAAGCACTTCAGCAATGACAGGAATGTGAATGGCTTTGTAACTTCACATTCATCCTCTCCATTTACACAGACCACACACACCAAGTAACATCCTCTCCATTTACAATAGGGCACATTCTGAGTAAATGACTCTGTGGCTTCACTTCACTCTCTTCGTTTACATAAAATATTCACCAAGTAACCAACGGGAAACGTCTGGAGTATTGAAGCCCCGGAAAATTCTGTAAGTGGGGCTCTTGAGCCTCTATGCTCACCCGCTCTCGCACTGTGGAGGGTACTTTCACGCTCAACAAATCCCTGCTCTTGCTTTCCGCACCTCGTTTGTGCGTTTTGTCCAATCCTTACTTCAAGATGCCAAGAACCTGGACGCCTTCTACCAGTAACAATTTTTTACTCTTCAGACCTTTCACAGGTAAGTTGCTTTTATATATTCAGAATTTACAGTTTCTGATTGAATATTCAAAGCTTTCTTTTCCATACCAGAGGTGGAACTCTATAAATAACTTTTCTTTTAAAATAAAATTTTGCATATGATTGCAAAAAACCCAAACAACTTTAATCGAGCACAAAGAAAAACTCACTTAAAATTCCATCACCCTGGATATTCCTGTTAGTTTTGGTGAACAGTTTTCTAGACATCTCTGTTTGCATATATATATATACAACTTTACCCTAATGAGATGTTACTCTGGGTGTAGTTGAATATGCCTGGATATGCTTGCTTTACTCAATAATATGTCAGTAAATTTTCATATACTGAAGAGTGTATGTCTATTAATGTTTTGAAATTGTTTTAAATGGTTTTATTTTATCTTATTATGTACAAAAAAAATGAAGTGGCAAAAGCCGTAAAAATGTGCCCTCACCATACTTTGTTTTTCACTCTTTCATTTTTTTCACAAATATTTGTTGAGAAATTACTGTTTTCCAAGTTACTAGGAATAGAGAAGACACCCTAATGGGGAAATCCAGTCATATAAGAACAACAAAATAATAAGAATTCAATATAATAGTGATATGTAGAGTGGCTGCAAAATCTTTATATGTGATATTGCATCCCAACTCTAGTTACAGACATTGTCAAACAAAGGCACTCCTAAGTTTTGTTGGGATAATTCACCCCCTGGAGCAGCAGTCAGCTACAGGTGAGGTTCACAGGTAGCTGTGGGAAGATTCTAGGTAGGTGGCAAACTCTGGGGATATTGGGCAATAAAACTGCAGGATCAGAAAAGCAACGGCCTGTCTCCTAATATGACAGTGTTACCAGCGGGTCCTTGCTCCCACAGCTCCCAAGATGGTGGCAGGCCACTTCCAAGATGGTGGCAAGCCTCTTGTTCTCTGACCTGGGGTTCGTGGCCTCATGGATTCCCTGGCCCTGATGAGTTTTTGGAACATGAGGCTTACTGGTGACAAATAACTCCCAGCAATCACTGAAATATCACAAGCTTCTGTCTCTGCTTCCCGCTCCAGGCCACCCTCTGCTGTGCTTAGTCTGGTTCATGTTTTGCATTCACATCATTGCTATTGTTGTTTTTTCTCCCGTTCCTCTGGACTCCTTTTTGTTGCCCAGCACTAACAATCATAAAACCTATGTTCTAAAACCATAAAACTGCAATGGAGAGCAAAGACAAAAAACAAATTGTTTTAAGTTAGAGTTGTAACATTACATAATTTACTACCTCAGAAGGATGGGATGAGAATTCTGGTCAAATGAAATTTCTCTGGTCTATAAATCTGCTATTTTTACTTAGTACTTTGGCTTTCCAAAATGTTTAACAAACTGGACTTTGGGGGGCTCCATGTTTTTCACAAACCTGTTATGGGATATATTAATTATAGTTTTTGGCTAGTCAGGAAAGTAAGTCAAAATTTAATTTGTGCAAGAATACTAGACTTTTTTTTAATGATAAATGAAAAGAAAATTTGGAAGAGACTGTGTTTCCTCACAGATTCCGCCACCTTGGGAATCCTAACCCTACCAAAAAATCTAGATGGGATGATGAATTGTTTTCCATATTTTCATGCATTTTAGAACAATTATTTTTTATTTTTAGTTTTATCTCCACAAATATGACTGATGATATTGCATATTAAAGTAAAAATTTGAAAAAAGCTATGCATCCACAGGTTAAATTTTTATTTCTGTGGTTTAAATCTGATTTCACCACATTTTCCCCCAATGAAATGGATGCTTGGTAATGCAGTTAAATATCTGACTTTTCAGGAGCGTAAAACAGCAACTCTTCTTCCTGGGGATGGGGCAGTGATCACCCCAAGGTGTGGAGGGGTTTCCTGTGGAAGCATCACATGGACTCATCATCTGTGGCTCCAGTGGAGAAACCTGGAGTCAATGGATGCACACTGGAGGAAGACCAACTTCAACTTCATATGAGAAAACATTTCTAATAATTAGGTTAGCAGAGGTACAAACAGCTGTGAAAGGCTGTGCTTTTCCTGCCTCTGAAATTTCTTCAGGAAAGCCTGAGCTGTATGCTGCAAATGAGAAGCTTAACATGGTAACCTCAAGCAAGGACTGAATTAAGTTCCAGTGACATATCACTGATCTTCCTATAGACCAATGGAACAGAACAGAGGCCTCAGAAATAATGCCACACATCTGCAACCATCTGATCTTTGACAAACCTGACAAAAACAAGCAACGGGGAAAGGATTCCCTATTTAATAAATGGTGTTGGGAAAACTGGCTAGCCATATGCAGAAAACTGAAACTGGAGCCCTTCCTTATACCTTATATAAAAATTAACTCAAGATGGATTCAAGGCTTAAATGTAAGACATAAAACCATAAAAACCCTAGAAGAAAACCTAGGCAATACCATTCAGGACATAGGCATGGCCAAAGACTTCATGACTAAAACACAAAAAGCAATGGCAACGAAAGCCAAAATTGACAAATAGGATCTAATTAAACTAAAGAGCTTCTGCACAGCAAAAGAAACTATCATCAGAGTGAACAGGCAACCTACATGGGAGAAAATATTTGCAATCTATCTATTTGACAAATGGCTAATATCCAGAATTTACAAGGAACTTAAACAAATTTACAAGAAAAAACAAACAACCCCGTCAAAAAGTGGGCAAAGGATATGAACAGACACTTCTCAAAAGAAGACATTTATGCAGCCACCAAACATATGTAAAAAAGCTCATCATCACTGGTCATTAGAGAAATGCAAATCAAAACCACAATGAGATACCATCTCATGCCAGTTACAATGGTGATCATTAAAAAGTCAGGAAACAACAGATGCTGGAGAGGATGTGGAGAAATAGGAATGCTTTTACACTGTTGGTGGGAGTGTAGATTAGTTAAACCATCGTGGAAGTCAGTGTGGCAATTCCTCAAGGATCTAGAACCAGAAATACATTTGACTCAGCAATTCCACTACTGGGTATGTACCCAAAGGATTATAAATCATTCTACTTTAAAGACACATGCACACGTATGTTTATTGCAGCACTATTCACAATAACAAAGACTTGGAACCAACCCAACTGCCCATCAATGATAGGCTGGATAAAGAAAATGTGGCACATATACCCCATGGAATACTATGCAGCCATTAAAAGGATGAGTTTATGTCCTTTGCAAGGACATGGAGGAAGCTAGAAACCATCATTCTCAGCAAACTAACACAGGAACAGAAAACCAAACATCACATGTTCTCACTCATAAGTGGGAGTTGAACAATGAGAACACGTGGAAACAGGGAGGGGAGTATCACACACTGGGGCCTGTTGGTAGTTGGGGGTCTATGGGAAGGATAACATTAGGAGAAATACCTAATGTAGATGACAGGTTGATGGGTGCAGCAAACCACCATGGCACGTGTATACCTGTGTAACAAAACTGCACGTTCTGCACACGTATCCAAGAACTTGAAGTATAATAATAAAAAAAAGAAATATAAAAGTCACAGGATGTTTGTGGTAGTATCTATTACGCTGATATTGACATCACATGGTTGACTATATGGAGACTCCAAGTGAAGGATGTTTGTGATAGTATCTATTACACTGATGTTGACATCACATGTGATTGACTATATGGAGACTCCAAGTGAAATTTCTTGCAGTTCTCAGTGCCAGGAAAATCTGTATTTCTGGATAAAAACTCAAAAATTTTAGAAAAACCTTCAGGTTTTATAGTCTAGAGGTCTAAAACTGCAATATTTTCCAACTTTAAGGTTTAATGATTTACTTAAATTTAAAAATACTACATTGCGGATGTATTTAAACAGTGTGTCTAGGTAGTATGTTTATATATTAACATTAAAATGGTCTTCTAAAGTTTACTAATTCTAATATAGACTTTATTGTTTCGTGTAGATACACCTTTCTAATTCCCAGGATAATTTAAACAATTAATTCATAGCAACTATTAACTTAGTTCTAGATTGTGATATCTATTTATGCATTTTAAGCTTTAGCTATGTATTTCAAATTAGAAACGTGTACTGGTCATGGAAAGTTGTGACTTGGAGCCTCAGGTAAGTTTTTTTTCATGTGAACACACTGCTTCCAATTGATGTTATGCCCAGAGCAGATAATTAATAAACACTCTTTGAGCTGAATGAGTGATTAACTGCAAATATCACAATACATCTTCTTAGTGGGCATGATAATTAGATATATCTAGTCTTTGCTGTGTCCTAAGAAAGGAATTTTTTCATTAAATGTTTAATACAGCTGGAGTTATTGATTCAGTTTGATGTGAATTCAGTCTTATAAAAGACCCATCATTATAACCTGCACTTATGCTTCCTATAGTATTGGACTTCCAATTTGTAGGCAAAATAGATATGCTTCATATTCTTAAAAAACACAATAAATCTCCCTTTATTCATAATAAACACAGAATTAGGTATTCTATTAAACTGAACAATAGAACTCACTGGGTGTGACCGCATACACTATATCACAAATTGCCTGAGTGTCTGAAAAGGTCAGTGAACCATTTCACTCTCTGCTGTGCCACGGGCCAACCACGAGGGCTGTCAGTGACTCACCGTGTGGGCCACCCAGGGCATGTGGCGCTGAGGCCGTCAAAGAGCAAGAGGGGCTGCATTTAAACTTAGGCCTCTGCTAAGTTTCTGAACTTGGGCAAGATGCTAAACACTTTAGAACCAGTTTCCTTTTCTATAATTGGGGTTATAACACTCACCCGGTAAGGTTCTCGTGTGCATTGACAAGGCTGGCACGTGACACACCAGGGGCAGAACTGGACGAGAACCTTCTTCCTCAGACATCAGTGTCCTCATGAGCATCAACAAAATAAGGAGAGCAGGGCGTCTCCAGCGGTGTCAGGACTGCAGCAGGGACTCAGCAACAAGCAGTGTCTTCTCTTGTTTCATCCAAATCATACATTTAAAAAAATAGGTGGGGTTATCATGGATGTTTATATTGATTCCTAGGATCAGACAAATACACCGTTCCTTGTCTTGCTGTTTTCTCTTCCCAGATGGTTTGAAGAGCTTCTTTTTGGACTTGATACTCCTGGCATGCACATGAGAAACAACAGCCAATGATTTGCACATTTCACAGCTGTGTAGCTCTTCATTCACAAAATCAGATATGCAAAAAAAGAAAAACCTTTTCTTTTTTTTTTTTCTAATCAGTTCAGTCTTGACCCTGAGCCATCACCCCTCAAGAATGGCAGGACATTACACTCCACCATTGTTGGGGTGCCACAATTTCACTGCTGATCAAAGTCTCCTTGGTTTCTGAAAAGTGGGAGCCATACCTCTAATAATCGGTCTAGATTGTCACTGCTCACTTCCCCATTTTCCAGTTCTGCAGGGGCCCCCAAAGCCTAGAAGATCTCATTTTGGGCGTCTTATAGACCATGGGAATCTGGTAACACTGGAACCCTGAGGCCAGCACCCACCACATTTTCACCCTGTCTCTGTTTCCATTACCCTCTAGGCATTGCTACAGAGCAGTGTTGGGACCCACCGGAGATCTGACTGCTCCCAGCCTAGAAAACTGTCTTCTTTCCCTCCGCTGATCTCATGATATTTCTGCTTTCCACCCCACAGAAATTCTTGAATGAAGCACAAAAGGGATTGGTCATTGCCTGGTGTGAAGCAGAGCTGAGCCAAAGGAGGAAGCAATATTGCAATGGATTCTGTCTTTGACATCACTACTTTGCAAATTTGTTACCACTGTAGTCAAATTTTTATATTCACTCTAAGATTTTAACGCATTATGCTCATTATATTCAATGCAACATCTGCGCTAAAAGATACTCAGGCATTAATTTATGCTTTTCTGCTTACAAATGAGACTTCATAAGCAAATTGAGGTAGCAATTATATATTTTTTAAAATTGAAGACAAAACAGAAGACACATACACACACATCAGTGGAACACAACAGAGAGCCCGGAAACAGACTGAAATACCGCCAGCTAATCTCTGACCAAGGAGCAAAAGCAATTCAATGGAGAAAGGAGGGTCTTTTTAACAAATGTTGCTGGAACAAGTGGGCATCCACATGCAAAAAAAAAAAAAGAATCTATAAACAGACCTTATACTTCTTACAAAAGTTAATGCAAAGTAGATATTAGACCAACATACAAAATGTAAAATTTTCAAACTTCTAGAAGATAACATAAGGAAAAAATCTAGATAACCTTGGATTTGGTGATTTTTTAAAGATACAACACCAAAAGCATGATCCACGAAGAAAAAAATTGGGAAGTTGAATTTCATTAACATGAGAAACTTTTGTTTTGCAAAAGATACTGTTAAGAGAATAAAAAGACAAACCCTGAACTGTGAGAAAATATTTGCAAAATATATCTAAGGATTCATATCTGAAATATGCAAAGAACTCTTAAAACTCAACAATAAGAAAACAACCCAATTAAAAAAATGGGCAAAAGCTGAAAAGATATGCAGATGGAAACTAAGTATATGAAAAGATGCTCTGTATGTTATTAGGAATTGCCAATTAAGACAACAATAAGACACCACTACACACCTATTAGAATGGCCAAAATCCACAAGACTGAAAACACCAAATGCTGGTGAGGATGTGAAGCAACAAGAACTCTCATTCATTGCTGTGGGAATGCAAAATGGCACAGCCACTTTGGAAGACAGTTTGGCAGTTTTTTACAAAGTTCACATAGTCTTATCATAAGATTTAGCAATTGTGCTCTTTATCATTTACCCAATGGAGTTGAAGAGTTATGTCCACACACAGACTTGCACACAAATGTTGATAAAAGCTTTATTCAGGATTACCAGAAACTGGAGGTGATCAACATGTGCTGCAGTAGGTGAATGGAGAAATAAATTCTGATATCTACAGACAATGGAATATCATTCAGTGAGAAAAGACCTATCAAGTCATGAAAAGGCATACAGGGACCCAAAAGGCACATTACTAAGGAAGGAAGCCAAAAAGGCTACATACTGTATGATTCCAATTGTGTGACATTTTGGAAAAGGAAAAATTACATAGATAGTAAAATGATCAGTGGTTGACAGGGGTTGAGGAGAGGGAAGGATAGATGGTCAGAGAGTTCTGGATGTTTAGGGCAGTGAGACCATTGTGTGCGATTTCACCACAGCGGTGGGCCCACCACAGTGTGCAGATGCCAAACCCATTGAATGCAGACCACAAAAAGGTATTAATTATATAAACTGTGAACTTTCATAATGAAATAAATCACGTTTTAAAAAAGTAGACAGTTTTGTTCAGTTACTCTCTACTTTCTGTAATGGAGACGGTGGAGTGCTTATATGGTTGTGAGGATAAAAATAGCTTAGAGAATGTAATAACTAAAATAGGTGTGTAAACATTGTTAAACTATTTATTCTCATTAAAAAAATTGCCTAAATATATTTGTAATTGTTTACAACTGAGCAGGTAGTGCAAACACATTAACATAATTCTCCTCTGGCTCCACTCAGAAGTCAGGACTGCAGGGCTTTGGTGCAGGACCGCACGGCTCCACATGCACCTGCCAAATCCAACAACCTCTTTCAACGTCATTAAAATATTTCAATAGGAGGATTGATTTTAGACTCAACCTGTGTTTTCTCCCCTGGAAAACAAAGGTTTTATGAAACAAAGAAGGTCTTTACCATTCTCATCCAAAATGCTGAGACATCTCGCAACGGGAAAATAGAGACTGTCAATTCAGCTTTTAGAAAGGGGAGAATCAGATCTAATGTCGAAATGCCATGTCCTCATTCATAAACATCTTCTTTTACAAATTCCACAGGTTTAGTTACTTTGGGATTAATATGGGCCTATTTTAAAGTGCATTTATTAATTTAGCATGAATTGTTCAAATGCATTCTGGATCCTGAGCCGACATCCAGCAATGCTGAATGTGCACCTGTGTGAGTCACCAGCCCTGATGAGCCTCAGGTTATTGTATTCATAAAATGAAGGGGCTTAGACTTGCTCTGATTTTTTTAAAACAATTTTTAACAGTAAAAACTTTTTTCTTGTTACATAAAAATGTACAAGAAAAACCCAAACATTACAAATGATAAATTATAATTTTATTAATATAAATATTTCGTGAGCTCAATTTATATGACTTAGTTATTATAAAAGAAATAAGCAACATGAGGTGGCCATTGCTGTACTTTCCTCTTTTATTTTGTTCATATGCTATTGATAAATCTTGATATTCACAGAAAAGTAGTTTCAAACAATAATAATTAAAAAAAACCCTGACTTGTAATTTCAAGGGACTTTAAAAAAATTCCTCCAATTGCTTTTTAAAGGTTCTAGAACAGTTTTCTATGTCTTAAAGCTAAATAACTACAAAGAACTAACTGTTCTCACATTCTGCATTATAAATATGTAAGTCAGAAAAGGTACAGACAAAATAATAAAAACACATGCATGAACAAATGGGCCTTGGTTTACATTGAATTGGATCTGGCAATGAACATGGGTTATAGTAGTATTTTTGTGTGTAATTTTACACGAGTTGACTGTTGACAAAATAAAGATTGTCTGCAATCACTATTCGGTGGTATATTTGCACAAATGGTAAACATATACATAGAGATCGTGGGAGAAATTTATTTCATGGCTTACCAGAAGACAGGTTAAGCTGGAACATTTAATTTTTTCATTACTGCTACATTTTATAATGCACTTGTATGGGCAAGGTATTTAGGTGTATTATAACAACTTTTAAATGCTCAATGTTACAGATGGAATTATTAGAGAAAGTACTAATACCTTCTTTGTGTGTGCTTTGAAGGCACGAGGAAATAATAAAGCGGCCCTTTTCCCATCTATTTCCTGAAGGCCAAGCTGTGCTTCTGCAGATTAGACCTCTCTGTAACACACACACACACACACACACACACACACACACACACACACACACACAATAGCCTTTAGGGGTTTAAAGGAGGGAAAGAGAATTTGCCTGGATAACTCTCACCTAGGTATTTTCTGGGGAGATCTAGAATCATCTAAGGGGTTAAGCTGGACTAGCCAATGGGAAAACAAAATGAAGATACTGGGGAGATGTTCCCAGAAGAGGAGCATTGCTACTGGGCTAGGCCCTAGTCACATGCAATTCCCCAGATGTGGTTGGTGTGGCCAAGGTTCCAGCGTTTGACTGCTGCCTTCTTGGCACTTCTTGTGCTGTGAAGAGCATCCACTCCCCAGTACCGGGGGCTGTGGTCCTCTCACCCCCTTCAGAGTAAAGGGCCAGCTATTGGCAGTCACAGGAAAAGTAGTGAGACAGGAAGGTGAGGAGCATGAAGTCCCATCATACCAGCCTCCAGTGTCTGGCACAGAATCCGATGAGGAACCTCTGTGAATTGGAATCTTCCACATCTTGATACATGGGAGTTTCTGTTAGATATAATTTGACTTATAAAAAGAAAGAAATATGGCCAGGCGCGGTGGCTCACACCTGTAATCCCAGCACTTTGGGAGGCCGAGGGGGGCGGATCATGAGGTCAGGAGATGGAGACCATCCTGGCTAACACGGTGAAACTCGTCTCTACTAAAAATACAAAAAATTAGCCAGGCGTGGTGTTGGGCACCTGTAGTCCCAGCTACGCGGGAGGCTGAGGCAGGAGAATGGCGTGAACCCGGGAGGTGGAGCTTGCAGTGAGCTGAGAACGTGCCACTCACTGCACTCCAGCCTGGGCAACAGAGCGAGACTCTGTCTCAAAAAAAAAAGAAAGAAAGAAAGAAATATGACCTTCTTGCATCTAAATATTGTAGAAGAATTAATGATTGCAACCTGGATGTTTTACATTCTGAGATGCTACTAAATCAATATTCATCATGAATGTATTGATAATTTTTTAGAAGAACGGAAGAGATCTCATTATATTAAATGAAGTGTATCAATTATAAGATGCATGCTAACTCCAGAAAAAGCAAAACATGAAAAAAATTTGTCTTAGAATGGAAAAATACAGTAGTTAAACTATTTTTAAATAGAATTTAAATGCAACATTTTAGGATATGAAGCCCTCAACTCATGTTGAAAACTACTGGCTCATATGACCTCGGCGATAGGAAACCTCTAAAAGATCATGAATCTAATCAGATAGTTTTCTGTGCCTTTGCCTGAGAGTCTATCTGAAAGTGGTGCAGTTTTTACAGAAGAGGAATAACGTGTCCCAAACTGGGAACCCTTCACCGGCCACCATTCTGGGCGGCGCTTCACTGTGAAGTTTTGGTCACCAGAGGGCTCCAGGGGACTGCTGGGGAAGGCCAGGACATGGAAGAGGGCCTAGTCAGGGTTACCCGGGAGGGGGTGGACCAATTTTGCCAAGCATCTGAGGACTATGCCATACAGGATCCTCTCAAAACCACCCGCACACTAGGTGGGAATAAAGGATAAGAGAAATTACTGTGTGCTTAGCATGTGAGAGCCGACATTCATAGTCAGCCTGAGCAAAGAAATTCATACAGAAGGATGAAGTGCACGCTGTGAGACGAAGAACACCCAATTATAAGATAGAAAACCTTGGTCCTGGGAAATTCTTGAACTGTTTGCCCGTCCATGAAAGAGTAATAGCGATGCTACCTTCTCCACTTTTTCTTGTAACAGAAGTGCCCGTTTCTTTCATGCTCACAGCTAAGCGTTTAATAGAAATAATTGACAAATATAAGGTCATTTCTCTTACATAAAAGGTTCAAGAAAACTGAGAAAGATTTAACAATTCCCAAATGAATGATTTTTCAAAGCACAATATCTTAATTTACATAAAGAGAAATAATACATTTTGTCTTAAATAAAGATTTGCCCACATCCTAATGGTGGCATTGAAGAGTAGTCAAGCTATTTCTTCAAAAAAAATTATATCAAAAAGTTTTTACTTTTTGAGTGAGAATTATAACACACAAACCTGGTGCAATATATTTAAAACAAAGCAGAGATTGATTAATTAATTAATGATTCCCCATCACCATTTTCAGAAAACCTAGTAACTTAGTGCCTTAAGATGTTCAAATAGTCCCAAAAAGTTGAGTTACGAAATATTTTCAAAATCCTTTCTCAAGCTTTGCTATTTTAGCTTTAGTTGGAAGAAGAAGCTTCCAAGTTAAAGATGGTAGATGAAATACGGACCCACTTGTTTCCTTTCCCTCCCAAGAAACCATGATGGTTATCCATCATGGAGAGAGAACAGCAGAGACAAAAAGTGATTTGATGGCCTTGCATCCACGAAAAGGAGCATCATCTGTGGACCTTCCTGGGGGTGAGGGGTGGAGAAGTGAGGCAGAGGTCAGAAAACAGGAGAGTCAATTAAAATCTGTACATTGACAGTCAACCCTCATTATCCTCCCTCACCGATGCCCACACCCCACCCCTCAGGTAACCAGTGAGTAGAACACCAATAAGCAACAAGCAAGCACCTGCCTTCCAGAGAGGAGAGGAGAAGGTTTTCTCCAGAGAAAGGAAACCATCTAGGCGAAAGGCATCACTTACTAACACGTGGAAACCCCATTGAGTCCCTGAAGCAAAACCTCCAGACGAGCCTTTCACTAATGATAACGCGGACTCATTCTCCTTCTTCACGTGTCACTATTAAATGTGAACAACGAAGAATCACCTCTAGACGAGCCTTTCACTAATGATAACGCAGACTCATTCTCCTTCTTCATGTGTCACTATTAAATGTGAACAATGAAGAGTCATCAGACATTTCAGGGAAAGCAATCCCAATGGGAAAAAAGACCAAGGTAAACCAGAAGGCAGAATGATTGTTAAGAACCTAACATCGTAGCAAAATGAGAAATAAGAGTTTTATATCATCATTCACTTAGTGGTAGTGTCTGGGGTTTCACTATACAAATATATGGCTTTGATATATATATATATGTAAGTATATGTATATATGTGTGTATATATATGTGTGTATATATGTGTGTGTATATATGTGTGTGTGTATATATATATATATATATTTTTTTTTTTTTTTTTTGGTGGAGTGTCACTCTGTTGCCCAGGCTGGAGTGCAGTGGTGTGATCTTGGCTCACTGCAACCTCTGTCTCCTGGGTTCAAGCGATTCTCCTGCCAACTTTTGTATTTTAAGTAAAGACAGGGCTTCACCATGTTGGCCAGGCGTGTCTTGAAATCCTGACCTCAGGTGATCTGCCCGCCTTGATCTCCCAAAGTGCTGGGATTACAGGCATGAGCCACCGTGCCTGACCTGACATAGTTTTAACTATTAGAAGAAACCATAGGAACCTACCATTTGAATAGAACAAACATCAGCAATATATTAAAATATCAGCAACTTCATATGCTCAAGATTATTTTTTAAAAAATAAAAAGAGAACAGAATTGATTCAATTTCTAGGCCAGCAACCAAAGAAAAAGCAAGAAATGGAAGATTTTGCAATTATATAGTAACAGCAAGATCTTACATTTCTATTGAGCTTTAAAGATTACAAAACACATCAATACACATTGCCTTGTTTGATCTTTAAACAACCCTATAATTGTAATTAATATATCTAAAAATTGTAACTCTTGAGAAATCCAGGATGAAACAAATGAAGCCTAAACAAAGCTTTAATTTGCCAAGTAACGGGTGGAGAAGGGATCGGAAGCTGGGCTGACTGACCCCACGTCCTCTACTTCCATTACTTAAAAGAAGTCAGCCAGGACAAAACCTTGGGAAGGACCTGAGATAAAGGCAGTGGGAAAAGAGCAGAGTCAAGGATGATCTATAAACAGAGGTAAAAGAAGGAACGCCTTAAATACAGAAACATATGTCCACAGAGCTGGGAGTTGTATGAAGCTGTGTAATTAGAGAACATCATGTTGACAGCAGACTCTTGACCTGGGGGGAAAACGTTCACGACACTGACTCCAAGAAGGATAAACTTGAAGGTTTCCAGATGTGAGGCAGTCAAACCCTCACTTGGAAGCACTGTACAAATGTTCATGTCAAGAACTGAAATGAATTTATACCCACATAAACTACACTTAGGGAAAGGCTTACTTTGTAAGATGTTTCCGGACACTACATTAGCAGCTGTGCCGCACACACTTACACAACACAAACACAGGCAAGCCTGTCACCTGCGCAGCTGGAGGGTTAGCCTGGACAGGGCGATGACAGTCTCCCCCGAACTCCTTCCTTCTCATCGTGACTGAATCCTATTCACATGCTACAGGGACCATGCGCTTGTGGAATCCAGCTCGGCTCCCTTTAGAACCAAAGGATGCCTCTGTGACACATGCGGAAATGACTTCCTTTTCATTTTTCATTCAGTCCCTAGGAAGAGAACAGCTGCAAGAGAGAGAAAGAAAATGTACACAGTGGCTAGGTGGAGACAGCACCTGAAGAGCGACTTTCACGTTTAGCCCCAACAGTTTATAAACATTCATGTGTTGATTACAGATACTCCCCAAAACCAGAAAACACAATTGAGTCAGCTTCTGTTAGTGAGCATCGCGCTGCAACCTGGGGGCCAGATGTCCTTGGAAAAGATCAGAGACATAACATAATTGAGTCAGCTTCTGTTAGTGAGCATCACGCTGCAACCCAGAGGCCAGATGTCCTTGGAAAAGATCAGAGACATAAAACATCACTGCCTCTGTTTATGCAGCTTACTGAAGTTTACACAGAATCCCTGTGCCCTCTCTGCGTTTAACCTTCTATGAAAATGACAGAGACTCTCACTAGAGAAGGAGCAGTAGATACTCATCCAGTTCCACGAGTCAACACCAGCATTGTCTCACTCCACATGTTGACAGCTGCAGAGGATTTTCCATTCTCTGCCCCTACTGCTTCCAAAAATATCGGTTTTACATTGCCATAGCTAATGTTAACACCTCCCAGAATAAAGGGGGAATCACCACCGAGTGTCAGTTCTGGTTCAGACTCTGTGGAGTGAGGGCGTTATTCTTCTTGCATAAAATGCAGTGACTCCACATTGCACCAGTGGCTTGGTCAAAAAAGACAAAATTTCTAGGGAATTAGTGTCGATTATTTTTAGCTATCATAATCTTGGCTTTATTGACACCTTGTATTAAACAGATCTCACTTGCCAAATGCCAGAGGATGCAGGCCAAAAGACGGGCTCCGAGAGCTCTTGTGAGCCGGAACTGTCACATAAGAAGCAAAACCACGAGAGAGAGACCACCACCCACATCCAACACAGAATAGCCACCCTGAAAGCCTCGGCATGTAAACTTTCGTGGCACCACCCTTTCTTTTAGAAATGTGTTTAGATTTTATAGACTTTTGCTAGACTTTGTTATGTAAGCTTTATGTACTGGAAGGTCTTAATTAAAGATTTTCAAATGTTGAGTAAAATGTTCACCAGTATAGTTTGTAATATATATATAACAAACCTGTCATATAATTTATTTTCTTTAAAAGCAAGGCCCTTATACAAATTGCCCATGGAACTTTTATTTAGAATTTAAGGTCATTTGGGGCTTAGTGTCATGTAAACAAAATTCTCCCAATTGCTAGGGTTCTCTTGGGGTGCTGCATTCCTGCGAACCATGATCATGCCAAGCTTTTCAGTGATTGGAAAAACAGATCCTTCTCTGTCTGGGAGCTCAAATGCCTAGGATGATGCCAGATCAAGTTTTCATTACTGAGTCATACATTCCTAAATTCAGTGTATCACAGAAAAACAGACATACCTTTAACTCACAACAGTTAACCTGACAAAGCTCTCAAATACTTCTGTTGCAATAAAAATTGTGAAAAGGCTATCTTACTAGAGATCTCTGACTCAGAGAAGAAAGTGAAGGCTGGGCATGGTGGCTCATGCCTGTAATCCCAGCACTTTGGGAGGTCAAGGCAGGTGGATCACTTGATGTCAGGAGTCGAGAGCAGCTTGGGAAACACAGTGAAACCCTGTCTCTACTAAAAATACAAAAATTAGCTGGGCATGGTGGTGTCGCCTGTAGTACCAGCTGCTTGGGAGGCTCGGGCAGAATTGCTTGAACCTGGAAGGTGGAGGTTGCAGTGAGCCAAGATTGAGCCACCGCATTCCAGCCTGGGTGACAGAATGAGACTCTCTCAAAAAAAAAAAAAAAAAAAAAAGCCAAATAAATTAGAGAGAGAGAAAAGAAAGTGAAGAATCTCAGTGACTGCAGCGTTTAGGAACAGAATTTCTTTCAGGGAGGAATAGGGCACTGAGCATAAAAAGCAACAGTGGAAAGAATCGCACAAACCCCTTTTCCATGTACTAGGTCTCTGGGTATAACTTTTATGAAGTTTAATTTCCTTCTAGTTGAATAAAGGTAACAATATCTACTTGAAGTGTTACCTTGTACGTTGTGTATGAAGAGCCTAGAATGGCGATTGACACCAAGAAGGAGTCAGTACTTTGATCCATTCACTCTTGGGTGCTGAGCTCCTCAGGGCATAGGCAGGAGGCACAGCTGGAAAGCCACCTGTGGGTGCACAGGTGCCGCTGGAGAGCAGAGTGAAGGAGGAAATAGGATAGGTGCTAAGGAACATGCAAGTTCAGCTGGAACACAGAGTGCAGGAGGGAATAGGACAGGTGCTAAGGAAGAGCAGTGTGCAGCTGGAGAGCAGCGTGCAGAAGAGAGTAGGTCAGGGGCTAAGGAGAACACAGCGGCAGCCAGAGAGCAGAGTGCAGGAGGGAATAGGACAGGTGCTAATAAAAACACAGGGGAACCTGGCGTTCAGAGTAAAGGAGGGAATAGGACAGGTGCTAAGCATAATGCAGGTGCAGCTAGAAAGCAGAGTGCATGAGGAAACTAGAAGAGATGCTACAGGAGCACACTGAGATAGGTCCTGAGGGCTCCACTGAACCATACTTATCACTACATTTCAGAGTTCTTTCTTCTCATGCATGTATTTAAAAGGTGATCATTTGTGCACACTTTCTATCCTGCAGTGCAGCCACTAAGTATTCCTAACTAAATTGAGAGCAATTTAAGAACAGATGTCCTCTTGCACACACGTTTATAGCAGCAAAATTCACAATTACAAAAATATGGAACCAGACTAAATGCCCATCAACCGAGTGAATAAAATATTATATATAGAATATATATATGTGTATATTATATATACATATTATATTATATATGTATATATATTATTATGTATATATAATAATATATATTATTTATATATATATATACACACACACACACACACACACCATGGAATACTACTCAGCCATAAAAAGTAAAAAAAAAAATGGCATTTGCAGCAACCCGGATGGAGTTGCAGACCATTATTCTAAGTGAAGTAACTCAGAAATGGAAAAGCAAATACTGTATGTTCTCACTTATAGGTGGGGCCTAAGCTATGAGGATTCGAAGGCATAAGAATGATAAAATGGACTCTGGAGACTTAAGGGGAAAGGTGAGAGGGAGTGAGGGATAAGAGACTACACATTGGGTACAGTGTACACTGTTTGAGTGATGGGTGCACCAAAATCTCAGAAACCATCACTAAAGAACTTACACAAGTAACCAAAACCAGCTGTTCCCCAGAGCTATTGAAATAAAATAAAATAAAAAGAACAGATATCTTATTCCTTTGGTAGTCCCCAGGGCCTAGCTCAAGAATTTACTAAATGCTTGTAAAATATAAGAATAAATGGAACAACTGGGTAAGCACAGCTCATGCAGAGACATTCAGCCATTTCAGAAGTGTTAAGGTTCAGAGCAGTGGTCCCTGTGTAGGTCCCAGGGTATGCCATTTTCAGGGAGGCAGTGCCACCCTCACACAGCACAGGCTTGTCTTTAAAAACATCAGGGTGAAATAAACCACATATTAATCAAGGTGTGCAATTAGAGAACTCACACAATTTAGTTGTATAATAGTAAACTTCTGCTGCATAAAGGAAAATCGATAATAGACTTTTTTTTTTAAAGTGCAAATTATTCCACTATTTCTGAATACTCAGTGCTTCCCATTGGAGAAGATGTAACTTAAATTACCACCCCATCTTGAAAAACAATTGTTCTCCTTTTATTTCCTTTTCCCTTTTTTCTATTCTGGGCTTTTAATAATGCTTAACTCATATGATTTACTTAGAGAACTCCAGGAACCGGCCTTAAAAATCTAAGCATAGAATCCAGGTTGCAGATGACCCCACCCTGGGAAGAATTCTGAGCAGGGAGTCTGTATTCCTGTTGCAGTCAAGCTGATGCCAGGCAGACCGTCAGGTGACCATTGCTCAAGACAGTCATTGAGACCACACACACTGACCCACACATAGTCAAGCCCTGCACATAATTTCTCCACATCCTCCCCCCATAAAAACCTTCCAACCAGCCTGAGAAACTTGAGATGTTCTTTGCAACACTGGTCTACCATCTTCTCAGATTGTCAGATTTTGGGTAAACCCACTTTTGTTCCCATCAACTCTTGTCTCTTGAGTTTGGTTTTCAAGCAGCAAGCAGCCAAACCTGGGTTCAATTACAATTTATGGCACCCAGCATGGCACTGTGCACCTCAGGTGATCTAGCCTGCCTAGTTTCCAGTGGGTGGAGAAGTTGTCCTCAGCAGCATGTCAGAACCTACCCATTCATGCTACTGGGCAGAGCAACAACTTGCTCAAGAGTGCCAGCTGATCATGGCTATCTGACCCTGTGACTGGGGCCAGGATTCCAGGAACATCCCAGTAGCTACCAAGAACTCTTTTTCTTGGAGATTTTCCCTTCTCACCCCTATGTGGCATCAGCTGCCTGCAACTCTCAGCTGGTGCAAGAAAAAGTGGTATCTGAGGAGTTGATGGCTTCAAGACTGGGTAAGTCAAGCTAATGTGCACGGTGGGATTCTCTATCTCTGACATTTGGGCTTTAGTGCCATTTGGACCTAGCACAGGTCATTTGTGGTACCAGATTATGTGAGATAATATTCTAAAAACAAATACCTAATGCTAAATGATGAGTTACTGGGTGCAGCACACCACCATGGCACACGTATGCATATGTAACTAACCTGCAAGTTGTGCACACGTACCCTAAAACTTAAAGTATAATAATAATAAAAGAAATCTCTCCTGTCTCCCTTTTTGAGAATTAGTTTGGGAGTTCTCCATTTGTGGCAGTTTCCATTTGTTTGTTATTTAATGGTTTAAAAACATAGGCAAATTAAAAGGCATGCCAGGTTTTTTCTTTTTGCACGTTTTAAAACGAATGGGCAAATTACAGTAAGAAAAATTTAGACCTGAAATGATTAACCTGCAACTATAGATTTAATAGAACCCTCTGAAGCTCTCTCTGTCTATTTCTTCATTTTCTTTTCTGCCTGCTTTGAATATGCTATATAGTATTAAGCTACTGGTGTTGAGATAAAGCTCACTACAGTACTACTAATTCAAGGTTATTTGGATTTTTTAAATACAGTTATCCAGTTCAAGCTAAAATGTAAACATTAAAAGCTCATTTAAAACAGAAAAGAAGAGTTAAAAAGATTTTAAAAAATTGAACTGCCATGAAAACTGCTTTAACCAAAATTGTGGTTCACAGCTTTTATTGGATTTACCCATTGGGGCAAACAAAATTTAGCCATTTGGACGAGTCCCAATTTTGTCAAAAATAATTTGGGTTCATATATCTTTTATATGTTCGTGAGTTTTTGATGCTATCTCATGGCTAGAATTTCAAGGTAAAAGCTATTGGATCTTTGCTAGTGTATGTATACATGTTTAAATGTGTTGATGTATATGTATGTGTATTATGTTGTGTGTTGTGTCTAGCATGCTACCAAATTAGATTATAAATAAATGCTCATAAATCAAATGAATAAGTTCAAATGCTTTTCAAGTTCATATGACTTAAGAAAATCTTTAATAAATAAAATGCTTTTTAAATTATTGGTAAAGTAAAAATAGAACTGTATTTAGGATTGTTAGCATATGTTTTTGCCTGGGTTTAATGATTATTTTGTATTTGCCTCTGCTGGATATTTTAGGGTGTCAGTGTTTGGCATGCGAGTTACAGGACTGTAAACCCAGCCAAAAACAGAATAATCTTTGTTTCTGTGATTGTTTTTTGACAAATAAGATTGATTTAAAATTGTTGGCTCAATAAAAACAGCTGAATCTTTCTGAGTTATCAGCAAAATACCTACGTCTTTAACTTTAGAATTCTTACTTTAGTAAACACTTGATGTTCACAGGTTTTAAAAATGGCTAACAGAAATAACTTTAAATAATGACTATTTTTTTCTAATATCTTAATTTTCAGAAGTAATCTAGATAGGCTGTTAAAAGAATTGAGTACACATAAATGAGATAAATGCTTGAAGGTAAACTTTTTGTGTAACTTAAAATCTTAAAATTATTTTCAATTAAATAATGGATGCTGATTGGATGTCTGGGTCATGTTCAGTTAAGAAAGAGTTACAATATAGAGAAACACATTTCTAAAAATTGTAGAGTGGTTTCATCTATAAAATCCTAACATCTTATAGACAGTTCAGGATTTCTTGCTTCCTGGTTTGCACTAAAATTTAAAGTTACTAAAATAAGAATTATAGTTAATATATAATTATGTAAGTTGTGTTCTTATTACAAATAATAATTTTATGCAATTTGGAGGTTAAGAATTATTTATAAAAAAAGATAAAAAGAAATCAGTAGGTAGAAGAGTTGTGAAAAAATTATAGATATGAAGATATATTTTTGGTAAGGAAGATTATTAAAAAGAGAATAATTTTGTGTGAAAAAGAATCTTATATGGCAAATTTTTGTTCTGAAGTAAAATAACTGATTATTTTTAAAAGAGGGACATATGGAACACATCAAGAAGTCCAAGCATGTTCTCAATGGTCTCCATAAGTCATAATGAGGTTTGTAAAAGAAAATTTACAAAACAAATTTTATATGTAATTAAATTGACTACAACAAAAAGAAAATTATTTATAATAGTCTTTCTAAGATTGGTCCCCTAATGTTAAAACTTAGTTTTCTTAAGTTATTAACTTAATCTTAATAAAATTACAAGAGGTTTTGATTTTAATTATATAACCTGTTTCCTTTTGAAAACTTCTCAAATTCGTATCTCAGAAGTTCAACAGTTATTGTGTCTTGCTGCTTTCAGCTTTTTCTCCATTTGAGAAGCCCTAACATGATAACTCTTTCCTTCAACTTTTTCATCAGCACCAGTAACTTTTCCTCCAGTTCTAACTGTTGTTGTGGCCTAATGCTGAAATACTTTATCTTAAATGTCTAAGAAAGCAATGTTTTACTGCAATATAACTTGCTTTTGTACTTTTGGCTTTTCTTGATATGTCTGAATTGTTCCATGTAACCAGAAAACTCCTCCTATGGTTACTAAGAGTCATGTATTTTTCTGCTATACTCATAACTTTGAACACTCTCTTCCTGTGTCTTATTAAATTCAAGTACTTTTTTCATCACATTTGACTTCCAGGTTATATAAATGGGCTTCCCATAAAGAGAAGCAATCACACTGCAGGTTTTTCTTTGCCTTTTTAGTAACTGGCCTAAATGATAAAGATTTTACATTTTATCAAAATAATTTCTATATTATATTTGAAGGTTTTTTTATTAAGAAAATTGAGATTTAAAAGGATTCAAGTTTTTACATCCATGAAACTTTCTGTCTTGTTTTTAAAATATTTTGATTATAACTCTTGGCTAAAAGAATAACTATTATTCTGTTTTGACAAAATGTTTTGAGCCTTTTAACATCTCTGATAAATGACCTCAAAATAAAAATTCTAAACTAATTATTTGACCTAGACTTATTACTCGCGACTTACCAAAGCTATGAAAATTAATCACCACAACACTGTAGAATCTTTTTACACCTTCCAGTCAGGTCATGGACTCCAGTGTCATTACCTCTAGTCCCTTGAAAGGGTCCTTACCAGGTGCTATTGACTAATCCATGTCCTGTTAAGTAACAGGGTTTTGATTCCTGGGCATAGCTATCTCATCTAAAACAGTACCAACTATTGCTAAATCTTAAATGTTGACACCAGTGTCTGACACCAGACTCATTAACCGAAGCTTTTTCTCCAGACCTGGGAAAAGTAAACTGCTTTTATGAGATGCAGACAGTGGCCTGTATTCAAAGATATTAAGACTCATTTAATAACTTTGCCTCTATCTGAATGCTTGATACTAGATAAATTAAATGTTTAGCTACCTATGAGCTTTCTCCTGTCTTTATCAAAACTAGGGCTTATGACCTTTTTTATTTGAAATGTTGCCATTCTTTATGTTTTGTTTTTCCAGAGGCAAGAAAACTTATTGTTTTCTTTTTGAGCTGTTTTGAGAGTTTTTTTTTTTTTTCTATTTGAGCTTACAGAAATTGGGCAAAACAACAAAGATTACCTTTCTCTCTCCACCTAATATCTCCAGAATTGGAAAACTGTTCAATCTCACTGGACTAACCTGTTTTGCATTATGCATACGCTGCTGCTAAAGCTGTACAATATAAGCACCCTCTCTCTAAGCTGAGGGACTATTGCAGAAGAGGTGGGAACATGAGATTGTAAGGACTGGTTTTGAGGGATAAAATTAGTTAAGACCTGCCAAATCAAAGGCTGGTGCCTAAATAGCCAATGGCTCAACACATGAAACTTAAAGACAAGTCAATCTTGTAACTTTGCTTTTTGGCTTTGATTTGGGGCTCTTATGTTGCCATTCTCATCTGGGCTGGAATGTTTCATTGGCTATAAGTCTTTTGACTCTAAGTCCCTTGGCCAAAGGGGTCCCACTGAGGGACTTGATGGACCTGGGGCAGGTAGCGTATCACCCTCATATCAATATGGAACAAAATACAAGTTTGGCTATCTAAACTACCTCTGGAATATCTTAACAGAAAAGAGGAAATGTAAACTAAAAAACAAAATGCTAAGCCCCCCCTCACTGAGTGAATAAACCCCCTGTTGGCCAAGGGAACTCCAGAGAAAGAATCTTAAAAACTTAGTTCCCAGCCATGATGGGACAAAAGGTCAGACATGTCTCATTATATCCTCTTCCTTTTATGGTTTAGACACAACTGAACAACATTAATGTTAAAATGTAGATCATAAGACTGACAGAATCAACTCTTTGTGGCAATTAGATACCAAATTGTAAATGGGACTTACGGCCTTTCCAGGCAAGGATTAAGTCACTGCTTCAGTTTGGCTATGTCCACACTCAAATCTTATCTTCTATGATAGTTCCTATAATCCCCACATGTGGTGGAAGGGACCTGGTGGAGGTAATTGCACGATGGGTGCAGTTTCTTCCATGCTGTTCTTGTGATAGTGAGTTCTCATGAGATCTGATGGTTTCATAGGGGACTTTCCCTGCTTTGCTCAGCACTTCTCCTTCCTGCCACCGTATGAAGAAGGATGTGCTTGCTTCTCCTTCTACCATGATTGTAAGTTTCCTGAGGCATCCCCAGCCATGCTAAACTGTGAGTCAAACCTTTTTCTTTTATAAATTACTCAGTCTCAGGTATGTCTTTATTAGCAGCATGAGAATGGACTAATACAGTCACCCTAAAATGCCACTATATATTTCTTTTTCTTCAGCAGCTAAACAAGTACCTGTCTTGAGATAAGCAATATTAAAATAATTTACAGCTCCACCAGATGCTGATTTACTGATTTCCAGACCCTGTTCCACGAGCCGTAACTAAAACTTCGATTGGACAAGAGCTGATTTCAGTAACTTTCTCCTGATAAGAGACCACTGACCACGGACTGGTTCTGATCAGTTTACAGATTGTGTACTTGCATGCCTCTTTGTCCTGAAAGCACATACAGCCTAATTATAGTACACTGAAATGTGAAGTCTCCATGCCAAAAGTGAACATGAATCATGTTACCTGCACGCTTGTTCAATACACGAGTCAGGACCACCTTCATGAATATTCATGGCTCCTCCTATAACTCGTTAAAAACATATGTTTAGCCAACCTGTCATCATATATCACAGGGGCCCCATTACAACTGACAGTGGGTAATTAACTTATTGCCTTTCTTATTGATATAGGGGCCATATAGTTTATAGTTAATACTCATCTAGCCCCTGATTTTAAAAAGACTGTGAAGGTTGCAGAAATATTCAGGGAAGCTTTGACTTGCCTCTTCCTGCAGCCTTTAAATTAGCATCTTGGAGACTACAACTGACAGAAACTAAAAGATAAACCATAGTAAAAAAAAAAAAAAAAAGCATTACCAAAATCTGTCAAGAAGCTAATTTGACTTGAGATAAGGTGTTGCTGGTGCCCTGTTATAGATTAAAATAGGTCCTCAAAATAGGAAGAAATTGAGTCCCTTTAAAATGTTATATGGTAAGCCATTCCAGGTTTCTGCACTGTTGGGAAAACCAACTGATACGTTAAGAAATTTACCAATTGCCAAATATGTTAAGACTGTAGGCACTATACTAATTTCTGTTCATGAGTCTGCTTCTAAAAGACCACTCATCCCACAGATGTGTCCCTACATCCTTTGCAGTTGGGAATTCAGGTCCTCCTAAAGACTAAAAAAAAAGTCATCTCACAGCCAGGTCAAATGCTTTCATTCCCAAGTTCCCAATCAACAGCCCCATCCAGCAGGAAGTAGCCAGATTGTAACTGACAACCAGTTTTCCATATAAATTGAATTAAAAATCAACAGTAGGGAATTTGTAGCAGAAACTTGCACTCTATCTTGAAAAATTATTCTCTTTTATTTTTTTTTTCACCCTTCTTTCCATGCTGGGCTTTTGATAATGCTTAACTCATGTGTTTTGCCTAAAGAACTCCAGAAACTGGCCTTGAAAAACTAAGCATAGAATCAAGGTTGCAGAACATCCTGCCCTGGGAAGAATTCTGAGCAGTTAATCTGTATTCCTGTTGGAATCAGGCTGACGCCCACCAGACCACCAGATGGCCATCACGCAAGACAGTCACTGAGACCAAACATACTGACACACAGTCAACCCCTGTGTTTAGCTTCCCCATATCCCCCTCCCATAAAAACCCTTCAGCCAGCCTGAAAAACTCAAGACGGTCTGTGCAACACTAGTTCACAATGTTCTCAGGTTGCCAGCTTTTGAATAAACCTGCTTTTCCTCCCATTAACTCTCATCTCTTGAGTTTGGTTTTTTCAGTGGCAAGCAGCCAAACCTGGGCTCAGTTACAAAGAGAAACTGTGATGAGTATGGTTTGTATTCCCCTTCCTCCGTGAACCTGAATGTGGGCTATTCTAAGGAAGATTAATGTTACAGTTAAATAATTCATTGACAGAGATGTGTCTCTTATCATAAATATTTAAAATTATTATTAGTCTTTGTTCTGGTTGCTTTTTGTAACATAAAGCTCACATAATAAAAACAGTTTTGGAGGATATGCAGTAGCCAAAACTAGTTAACTTTTAGTGGGAGCTTTGCAGAGATCGGGAGCAGAGTTGATTGAATCTTTCTTACGGTAGGTAACCATGCCCTCGTGGAAACTTCTCCTCAGAGGGTGGGTTGAGCTAGTGACTTACTTCTAATAAATACACTATGACAAAAGTGATTATGTTTCTTCCAAGGTGAGTTTACAAAAGTCTCTGGGTTCCATCTTGTGCTCTGTGGTTCTCTTCCTTGCCCACTGAAATGGAGGCAGCTGTGTGTTGTGAGCTGCCCTGCAGGGGCTCCTGCATAGCCAGGAGCTGAGACGGGTCTCTGTGAACAGCTCGGAGGACAGGCCTCACGGTGATGGTCTATGTGTGGCTGAATCCTGCCAACAGCCACGTGGGTGAAACCGAAAGCAGTTCCTTCCTCAGTCTTTAGATGAGGCCACAGTCCTAGCAGACAATTTGATTGCAGATTTGCACAAAATCTTGAGGCAGAAGGACCCAGCTACATGTCATGGTCAGATTCCTAAAGCACAGAGATGTTTGTTGTTTTAATTCACTAAGTTTAGGATAATTTGTTATATAGTATTTGATTAAAAAAAACAAAAACAAAAACATTTCTCCATCCTGAACTTTTAAGAAACATCCAGTTAAGTACCTAAGGGTAAAGTGACCTAATGGCTCCAACTGACTCTCAAATAGTCAGAAAAAATAATATGCACATGTATAAAAAGACACGAAGAGAGATGGACTGAGGAGGCAAACAGGGCAAAATGTAAACAACTGCTGCGCAAAGGTGAAGGGCAGTGGGACACATTCACACTATTCTTACAACTCTTCAACCTACCTCAAAATGAAAAATTACCCATAAGGCCAAGGAAAAAGATGAATTTAAGAAGGGATGAGTTAAAAATGGCAAAAATGGAGATCAGAAAATATGTATGAACAAACAAAACTACAAAAACAAGTAGCTTTTGCCAGGTCTGACCCGCGGACCCTGGCAGAACGACGGATGAAAAAATGTCCACAGACACAGGTTTTTTAGTCTGATCACATGGCTAGGGGACCGGGCCACTCACAGACACCAAGGGGGTGCCATAAGGAGTCACAGCAGCTGCAGAGCCGACAAGCTGGCCCTGTGGGCATTTATTTAGTACAGATTTAATGACAAAGGCTTTGAGTCAACACAACTTGTGGGTAATTAACGTGGTTGCTGCCCCCCACCCTCAATGGCCCTGGAGAGCAGCAGTCCTGGGCACAGATGATTAAAGGCCAGGTTCTGAGGCCTAAGTAAACTAACTTACCTACATTAATTCCCTTACACTTACTTATTACCTACGTTTTGTTCTCAACCTCTGGATAAGAGAATTTGGCTGCCTTCAGCCAAATTATCTTTCAAAGTTTCTGCAAAACCTCCCGGCCTTCCAAGAAGGTTTGTATCTTTTCCTATAATTTCTTCTTATAATTTATCCTACCACCCTGACCCAACTCCTACAAGCTTTTATTTCCTCTTTAGATGTGTGCATGGAATCATGTTGGTCAACTTATCAAAGTTACAGGATGTTGAAAACACTGCCATCATCTCATCCAGGGTAACAATATCTACTAAAAAAGAAGCCTGGGCAGGTGTGGTGGCTCACGTCTGTAATCCCAGCATTTTGAGAGAGGCAGAGGCAGGTGGATTGCTTGAGCCCATGAGTTTGAGACTAGCCTGGGCAATATGTGAAACAAAAAGAAAGAGAAAGAAACTCAATTGACATAAATAAAGAAAAATCATATAAGACATAAGCATTAGGCAGTATTATGTTATAAACTGAGTTACTAGTTTTAGTTTGGAAAATCTAAAATAGTCCTTGTTTAATGGCTTCTTTGTTGAACAGACCATTGTTATGAGCCACAATGTGTTCATCATCTTTTTACCCATATCTATAGAATTCCAAAAACAGCATTCTTCTTTGTGATGTTTTGGAAACATGTCACATTGGGAATATTTATTTCTACTGGTGAACAAATTTGTATAACTTGTTAGAGAAACAATTTGGTAATATATATAAAAAGCTTTAAAATATAGCTTTTGATTTATTATTTTACAAATCTCTCTGGACACCTTGGGTGCTACAAGAAAACTGAAGCACAAACATGTTTATAAGGGTGAAAATTTTGAACAATCCATATATACAAAACCAAGAAATGGTTTAGCATACAGAGGAAAATGGAAAATCATGCAATAATTAAAACTATGTTTATGGATAATTTTTTAAGTAGGAAAAAGATAAAATTTTAAAAGTAATATATAAAATGTATTGCACAATATAATCTTAATCACTTTAGTTTGTAAAAAGGCTTGTAGGAAACATGATGTTTTTCTTTATACTATTATATATTTCCAAATCAGCCTGTGAAAGAATGATAGACACATATATATACTAAGACTATACAATAATACATAACACTCCACTATCTAGTAGGAAAAATGACAATGGCTTATCTGATATTTTCCTTAATAATTAAGACAATTAAGAAGAAGTTGTGTTACAAAGTGTTTGGTAAACTATAGACTGAATTTGTTAAAGTAAGCACCAGAGAAAAATTGAGAGTTTTTGTTGTCATTTTTCAAGAATATGTGTTCATGCCAAAATTCTAAAGCAATTATCTAGAGTTTGTTTTTTAAAGGGTATTTATAAATGGTCTAGAGACAGATATTTTATTTTTATAGAGTACAGCACACATGTGAAATAAAATCAAAATAATATCAAGCTGGTTGTTTTGTGAAAAAAATTGTATGTGCATGTGGGTGGGCTTCAAATAACATCTTGATAAGATTTTTACAGCAGAAGTGACATTTAAAGTAATCTAAAATATCAACATCTTCCCCTAAAGCCATTTGTATCCCAGAAATTTAACCAACAGCGAATCTTCAGAAAGAGATTTATCACACAAGATTGCCTCCACTCCGTTGTGCAGTATTGTTTGGGTGGGAAAGGAGAAGCCTGATGGTGCTGGATAATGTCCAGAACAACAAGTCCAAGACTTTGGTGACACAACTACTCCTGGTCCTTGCACAAAACCACAAAGTCAGTGGTTTTCCACCACGGGCAATTCTGCCTCCCATCTTAGAACATGCAGCAATGACCAGAGCTGGGGCATCTGGTGGATGGACTGCCATTTGTAATCTCACAGACACCTCACAGCACACAAAAAAGCCCCCACCACACAGAACTGTTCTCTTCCAAATGTTGGTTGTACTGAGGTTGAGAAATCCCATATTAAATAAAACTTCAAAATATCCCTTTTATTCTTTTCTACTTGTACATACTCCCTAACTTCAGCCCCCAGATTTTAGGCATACATAGCAATCACTTAAGGGGAAAAAAATTCATCAGACTTCTCCACTAACTTATGTTATTTGTGTCATCTCAAAGCACATATGCGTCAACAATCACAAAATAGCAATCTGATTTATAGAAAATGGGCAAATGGCTTGAATAGACAATTTTCCAAAGAAGATCTAAAAATGGCCAACAAACCACACTAAAAGATGCTCAACATCACTAATTATCAGAGAAATGCAAATCATAACCACAACGAGATACTACTTCACACGCATTAGTACCGTGTCTGGAAATGGTGGGTTCTCGGTCTCATTGACTTCAAGAATGAAGCTGCGGACCCTTGTGTTGAGTGTTACAGTTCTTAAAAACAGTGTAACCCAGAGTTTGTACCTTCTGATGTTCGGACCTGTTCAGAGGTTCTTCCTTCTGGGGGTTTGTGGTCTTGCTAGCTTCAGGAATGAAGCTGCAGACCTTCCCAGCGAGTGTTACAGCTCTTACGGAAGGGAATCTGGAGTTGTTTCCTCTGCCCATCTGAAGTTGTTCAGTCTTCACAGTGGGGAGGGGTTCATGTTCTCACTGACCTCAGGATTGAAACTGCAGACCCTCAGGGTGAGCGTTACAGCTCATAAAGGTAAAGCAGGCCCAAAGAGTGAGCAGCAGCAAGATTTATTACAAACAACAACACTTCCAAGTGTAGACTTCAGCAGCTTGCCTCTGCTAGCTGGGGCAGCCTACTTTTATACCCTTATCTGGCCACACCCACATCCTGCTGATTGGTCCACTTTACAGAGAGCTGATTGGTCCATTTTACAGAGAGCTGATTGGTCCATTTTACAGAGAGCTGATTGGTCCATTTTACAGAGAGCTAATTGGTCTGTTTTGACGGTGCTGATTGGTGCATTTACAAACTTTGAGCTAGACTCAGAGTGCTGATTGGTGCATTTACGATCCTCTAGATAGACATAAAAGTTCAAGTCCTCACCAGATTAGCTAGATACAGAGTTCTGATTGGTGCATTTACAATCTTCTAGCTAGACATAAAAGTTCTCCAAGTCCCCACGTGACTCAGGAGCCCAGCTGGTTTCGCCTGGTGGATCCCGTGCCTGGGCCGTGGGCAGAGCTGCCCACCAGTCTCCAGCCATGCGCCCGCACTCCTCAGCCTTTGGGAGGTTGATGGCAGCAGGTGCCGCGGAGCAGGGGTGGCGCCCATCGGGGAGGCGCCCATCGGGGAGGCGCCCATCGGGGAGGCTCGGGCAGTGCGAGAGCCCACGGTCGAAGTGGAGGTCGGGCATGGTGGGCCGCAGTTCTAGAGCCCTGCCCCGCAGGGAGGCGGTGGAGACCTGGCAAGAATTTGAGCGCAGCATGGGCAGGCCAGCAGTGCTGGGGGACCCAGTGCACCCTCTGCAGCTGCAGGCCCAGATGCTAAGCCCCTCACTGCCTGGGGCCGGTGGTGGTGGCCAGCCGCTCCCAGTGAAGGGCCCACTGAGCCCACGCCCACCTCCTGCCAGCACTGCGCACAGCCCTGGTTCCCACCCCTGCCTCTCCCTCCACACCTCAGGGCAAGCGGAGGGAGCCGGCTCCGGCGTCTGCCAGCCCAGAGAGGAGCTCCCACAGTGCAGCGGCGGGCTGAAGGGCTCCTCAATCGCGGCCAGAGTGGAGGCCCAGGCCGAGGAGGCGCCAAGAGCCAGCAAGGGCTGTTAGCACGTTGTCACCTCTCGGTATGGCCATTATCAAAATAACAGAAGGTGCTGTATGATTCCACTAATATGAGGTATCTCAAGTAGTCAAAGTTGCAGAAACAGAAAATAGGTGATTGCCAAGGGCTTGGGGGTTGGGAGAAGAAAAGGAATTCGTGCTTAGTGGGCATAAAGTTTCAGTTCTGCAAAACGAAAAAGTCTAGATACCTGTTGCATAACGGTGTAAATATACTTGACAGTGCCAAACTGTTCACTTGAAAAGTTTAAAATGGTAAAGTTCATGTTATATGATTGTGACCATTAAAAATAAAATAAAAATTTTAAAAGCACATGTGTGCTTGCCAACTTTGGGACATAATTACCCAGAATAGTAGAAGCTTTATGACATCAGGTTAAAAAAATAATGGCGAAACTGAGGGTCCTCTGGTTTCCCTCCCAGGACTGCCCTCATCAGTTTTAGGTTGCTACCTGCATTGTCCGGTGACCGCCACTCATCTTTCTGTTCCACTGCCCTTGTTTCTTTTTCTTTCTTCTTTTTTCTTTTTTAAGACAGAGTCTCCTGGGTTCAAGCAATTCTCCTGCCTCAGCCTCCCAAGTAGCTGGGACTACAGGCACACACCACCACGCCTGGCTAATTTTTGTATTTTTAGTAGAGACAGGGTTTCACCATGTTGGTCAGGCTGGTCTCAAACTCCTGACCTCGTGATCCACCTGTCTTGGCCTCCCAAAGTGCTGGGATTACAGGTATGAGCCACCGCGCCCGGCCTACTGCACCCGTTTCTATCGGCCTCCTCCCCAATCCCCATCCCATACCCTGATCAGCCACTGCTATGCTGCCATAACTGATAGAGCGGAAGTCACTCGATGAGGGCAGACAGCTGTGTACTCTGCCAGGCTACCCGGGGAAAGTTAGGTGGGCTTGAGGATGGAGCACAGCGGCCAGATCTGTGATTGGTGAAGATATTAGAGAACTAAGCTAGAGAGAATTTGTGGTGTTGTAACTATGATGGAAGAAAAATAAAGAAAATTCGGCATGTTTTCTTGGCCAGAGACTAACACAGAAAGAAGAAACACATATCTAACACCTGCCTTTAAATTTTTTATTATGCCTTCCTGCCCTGTGAAGAAACCCGGTGATCTATTATAGAAAGAGATTTGCCAGAGGCCACCTGGCTGCTGTCAATGGGGCAGTCAAGTCTTCCCAAATCTGAAAACTGCACTTTTTACATGTTACCACACCAAGGGTCTTCAGCCCTTTGAACACCTTAGCAAGTTCTCCATTTTAACCTAATGGTGCAAGAGCAGGGAGGATGCTGTGATGTTAACACTTTTACCACAGAATATGTTGCAGCCGACGTCTGTTCATTCCGTGGTGAAGCTTGGGGTTTTCCAGTTCTCGGTCCTGGAAAATTAGCTGTAAATGTTTTCGTGCTTGTGGAGGCAGCCGCAGGCCATGTCAGACTTGTCAGCCAGACGCAGAAACCGACTTGCACCTCATCCGGCAGCGCTGTGTAGGGCACCCTCCAGTCTGTTTTCTGCCCTGAAACCCGTTAGTCATCCCTGCATTTTCGGCCAGCCCTCTGTGGGCCAGCAGAGGCCTGTGAAGAATTTAAATCCTTAACTGTGCATACTGGAAGCCTGGAGGCTTCCAGAAGCCCCGTCCAGCTGCGTCTCACCCGGAGCCCATGGCAACTATAAATAGGCCACAGAGGCAAAGTTCTGCTGCTCAAAATTACAGCTCCTCCCTGGGATACTATTTCCCTTCTGAAAACATCTGGCTCCCAACGTTTTCTAGCTTTGAGGGAGGCAAAGAAAGAGAGGGTTATTTTAGAAAATTTTTGTAACCTTCCAATTTTACATGGTCTTGGCCCTTCTGTGGCCTGTATAGACAGACATTTTCCCATAACTAAGAACACACCATAAGCCTGAGGAGAAGGTAGCTTTTTATTAAAAAAAAAAAAAAAAAAAAAAAAGTCACTAAGCCTCCAAAAGTATCTTGTTTCTTGCTAGCTCACAACCTGTGTTTAACGGATAACAAAACACATAGAAATTAATTCTTAGCCACTGCCCCTGTGGGTGTTTTGTTTGGCTCTGGGTACACATGAAAGGGAGAGCTGGGCAAAGGCGGAGCCGGCGGTTCCCGGACCACCAAACCAAGCACGCTGGAGACCACGTCTGCCAAACTTGTCCCCGTCACACTACAGCAGGAGCAGCGTCTTCCCGGGTTAGGGAGCCTGAAAAGGAAGAAGCTTCTGTTGTCGACACGGGCAAATGTGTGACTATAAATGTCCCAGGAGCCTGTATTGTCATATTGTTTGTTATTGCCTGTCTCTGAGATATTACACTGCATGTCACACGCTCCTTTAATCAATCTAGAGGCTACATGTTTAGAACTTTACGAATCATCTAGGGCAGAAACAGTAATGTAAAACCGAACCCAAACCTCAGAATTCTTTTTTAAAAAAATCGATGTTAACATTCTTTCTACACTAAGACCATTTGCCTGTATTTTCCCACACGCGCGTCCAGTGTGTGATCATATGTGTGACATGTTTTCCTTCAATCTGATCATAGTTTAGAAAAATATTCTAGTATGTAATTTATTTCACTTTCTATTATAAGCATGTTAATGTGTTGCTACATAATCAACGTTTTATTTTGATTATTGAACAATAAAGCTTGACTGCAAGACTCTTACATTTACTACTGTTGTTGGATATTTTTATCACTGCAATAAACACCTTTATTATACTTTTCTCCTTCTCGTTAGATTATTTTTTTGAGATACATTTTCATATGTCCATATATTTAAGCAAGTAATATTAGAGACAGGTATTGTGTTTTTACTAACTACTGTTTACTTGGAAGGCTTGAAATAGTGTGAGTTGAACCATCCTCATTCCTGAGTTAGAGGAATAACTGTCCCTCAAGGTATCTGTGTCTTCACACATTCTTTCCCCTTCGCAACTCTTAGTGGCACCATGTGTCTCCGGTGCAAGAGCAAAGGCCCTCTGTCTCTCTCAAAGCACCCCCACCCATGCTGGTCCTTCCCCACAGCTGTCTGCTTCCAAGCTCCTTGCTGCATTCCTTGTGAGGGGCAATGGCCCCTGCAGGGTAAAGCCACGATGCTTTGCAAATAATAAATAACCAAAAAATCACCTCTGACTTGGGTCAAGCAATTTGACAATGCTAAGAATAAATGATGCATTTTTCAGAGCCTCCTGTTAATCATCGGGAACCTTTCTGGGCTCAGGGTCGGCCTTGAGTTCCTGCAGGAGTTACTGGCCAGGCCCAACCAGGCACCAGCTCTCCTCTAACTTCTTGACTCAGCTCTCAGAGGCTGCTCAGAAAGGCACAACCTTCCCCCACAACCACCTTCCCAGGCTCCACAACTGGAGCAAATCAGATCCCACTTTCCTAGGAGAGTCTCCTAAAGGCCTGGAACGTGGCCCAGGCCTGTCTTTAAAGTGTTTTGCCCCAAAGAGGAGTGTGTTTGCTTCTGCCTGGTACTGATCTTTCCATTCTAGAATTAGGACTTGGGCCACAGAGACAGCATGAATTGAACCCCAAATTAAAGCACTGAGTTGAGGAAGATTCTGGGATGATATTTTTGGTCTCATTTCCCCCTCCACCAGAATTCAAACAGAGTGATTATCCTGAGGGCCTGTCCCCTTTTCTTATGCTGTAATTGTCCCCTTTGCAGGACTCAAACTTACAAAGGCCGTTTCTACCACCCTCAGGTGAAGCCTATGAACCCCCATGCCTTGGCCACGTTTTCCTTGTAAGAAAATCACAGCCTCAGCCAATCAAGGCTGCCTGTTCTTACAGATTCAGACCTCTAAGACTCACCTTATTTTTCTACTTACACAGTCATGAAGTTTAAAATGTTCTGTTTGTTTTTATTTTCCGGGCATTTTCTGTGCTGGGAGGGCTTCCCTAGTTCACAGGTTCGCCATGTTGCCAGAACCTGGGGCCCTCTCTGTTGTTCATTTTTCGTTGTTATTAAGGACTTACGGTAGTTCTCAGCCAGTGTAGTGTCCTCTCTGTCTTCTCTGTGTTTCAGTGAAACACAAATCCAGGCTCAGGTAAGCAGAGAGCTTACCTGAAGTTCTAATTTCGAGAGAGGGAGGGGACTTCACGACACAGGGCGAATGCTCTGACCCCAAGATGTTCAAGCGTCTCAGGCAGAAAAGCACTTTTGTTTTAGGAGGAGGGAGTAACCAAGCCTAGAACACCTGGGTGAGGCATGGAGGGGCCCGTGGCGCAGTGGACAGTGGGCAGGAAATGGGTTGGCCCACTGAGAAGAGATGGAGGGGAGGGTGGGGTCCTCGTTCCAGCGTTCATGGTTGGGCTTGGCCAAGAGGAGAAGCTGAGTCAAAAGTTTGGCTAACAAGTATTTTTTTAAGATAGATCAGTGGAGTCAAAGCAGTTCAGCTACACATCTGTGGGACAAAGAATGGGAAGGCAGAGGGTCTGATTCTGGCCCTGTCACTGGTGAGTCTTGTCTGTGTTATGTGGGGAAGGTGGCCCTTTTCAGTGGCTGCTGGAGCACAAAGTTAGGGGAGGGTGGCTCTTAACTTGCCCTCTTTTCCCCATCACAGGGCAGGGGAAAGTCCGATGTTGGCAGTAGTTACTGAAACAGATTTTTGTCCCTGGTGGATTTCATTTGTGTCCAGAGTTTAATTGTTGTGGAGTTCTCTATGCTACAATTTGGTTGAGTTCATATTTCCGGGGCCCTGCTGCTGTGTACAGCGACCTTCAGCCAGGACGTGTCATGGCCCTGGCCGTGAGAGCCATCTGGGCTGGGTTAGGCTGTGCCCACCTCAGAGGTGGGGCCAAGGACCTCTGTCTTCTCTGGTGGAAAGAGCCCTTCTCAGGGTCTAAACAGAAACATGGGAGCTTTTGTGAAACTATTATAATCTCCTGGGAACAGAAGCTTAAGGGTTTTGGTCTCTTGATTTTTAGTATTAAGGAGTTTGGGATTGTATGCATACATCAAGAACTCAGTCTTTCTTGGCTATATATTTTATAGCATTTAAAACTCCTATATTAAATAACCCTTCCAATATTGTTGCAAATTAAAAACCTGGACCAAGTGGACCCCAACTAACTACTGCAGCCACCCCTGCTGGGGGCAAGCCAGAACCCACTAAAGCAGGACATTTGGCCTACATTTACAGGGCGTTTTAAATGATTCAAAGCAACACATTTACAGGGCGTTTTAAATGATTCGAAGCAACACATTTACAGGGCGGTTTAAATAATTCGAAGCAACAGATGTGTATACTGACTTGGAAGGTTTTGCAGGAAACTGTGTTTCAGTACTTAAATAGCATACTGTAAGTGCTGACCTTGATCCAAGGGGTCACGAATGTCACCTCGTTGGGAGGTGTCTTTTCCGGGATCTACATTGTAATTACGATCTCCTTGGAAGCACCAGGGGAGAAATTCCAGATGTTTTTGCAAAGGTTAGCAAGGATAAAGTGAGAGCAAACGAACATCCAGGTTATGTATTCCTACTCTATTAATTTCTACTTGAACTCATTTTTTTTTGTTCTTAATATTGTTACTAATATTAAGAAAATAAGACATGATGTAAAGTGTTGGAAAGGAAAACCCTGACTGCACACCCCAGCCCTGTAACATGCAAAGAATTTTCCCTTCTGTCTTCCTTTCCAGCCGCTTGATATAGTCCACTTTTACTCAGCTCCTGTCATAGTGCTCGTAAGGTCATGTATCCTGGATTTTCTCTAAATGATAGAAGCACTTTTCTATGTTGTCATTTAGTTGTAGTAATCAACATTTTAATGACTAAGTGATATTTCAGAGCATTTCAACATTCCTGAATAAAATGATAATATGGCCATAAAAACAATGAGATTGTACCACAATGGAAAAAATATAACTCTAGTCTTTAGGAAAGAAACGTTACTACCTGTGTGGCCAACAGCTGCTGGCTTTTCTCTATGATTCTCATACTTCGGAATGAACTAGCTCTAGAATAAAGTCAGCATATTGTGTGTGTGAGTCCTGAACTTCTGGCTGGTGGACACAGATCTCTGTTGTATGCAGCCTTCTTGCTGGCCAAGTAGATCAGCACAGAGATACTGAGCTCACTCTGGCTTTCTCTGGTCTCCAGCCTGGCCCCCCGCATTCCCACAGCTTAAAGTTTATTTTAAACTTTATTCTTTCCCACGTCCTTTGTTTCTTTTAGATAACGTTCATGTAATTATGAAAATAAATTCAGAGCAAGGCTGTCTTTCTGAGGGCAGGGGTGCGTCGCCGGCAGCCGAGGCCTGCTGGGGGTAGTGTTGCCCCGCTGCCAGTGCTTGCTCTGTGGGAATAAAGCAGCACGATCATTTTAGAATAATTAGGGGAAAAATACAAAACACGGAGGGCGAATTAGCCCTGCCAATCTGGTGGTCGTTCCTGAGTTCAGCAAACACACACCCGTATCTATCTGTGTCTTATTACTGCATTGATTTGGTTTTCAACTGCTTTGCAAGAATACAAGCTACGGGAAGCCTGGCTCCTCAGTAGAGCCCGTGTTCACTGATGTGGCCCTGTGGTAACAGCGAGGACGGCAAGGTGATGGGTGCCGCTCCTGCCCATCAGGCACTCACAGTCCTGAAGAAGACAGAGGAAGAAAAGTCCATCGTCCAGCAAGCTTGTGAGGTGGCTGAAGCCTGTCCCACTGTGTCCAGGATACAAAAATACCGGCGAGACTTCAGCGGGGCTGAGGCCTAACTGAAACCCGGATGAGCTTTGGTTTTATTTCTTGGTATGATGTCACCTAGTGAGTTTCACCAGATATTGAATTTGCATAATGCATTTTTGTGCTACTTTTCTAGACCCCAGAAGTGACAAGAGGGCAGGAAACTTCTGGCTCACGCCAGCACGGTAACCACTGCTTCTGTCTGTCTCCTCGACAGTCCGCACAGCACTGCACAAGGCAGCGGTTTATCTTTTTAATTCTCTGCTTCACTGGCATAGCCTTGACTGGCACACAGTAGGTATTCAATAAATATGGTACTTACATTGATTGAATATATTATTGTATTGTCATTTAACATAGTAGATTCTTGTATTAGACTTTTAATATACCGTAGTCTTAATACATACATAGGTGTAAAATTAAAATGGGAATTAGAAGGCTTACCTAACTTCCATTTGTCAATGGCATTTATTCAATAAAAGTGTATTTTAGTGCTTACGACACACCAGTTAGCAGGCTCAGTTCTGAAGACACCGTGACACAGTTTCTGTCTTCTCAGGGAGTTGATTGCTGTCTGGTGGGAGATACAGAGTGGAGGCAGGCATAGGAAATACAGTGCGTTAAAGGTAGGTTCAGATTGAGTGGAGCAGCTTTAAAGGACTAAGTGTGTGGCCAGTCTTCAATAAACATGAAACTAAAGTTAGAACCAAAAAATATCCAAGAAATCACCTGGTACAGCAACTCCTGAACAGCCTGTAGGACACTCGGTGGGCTTCTGGTTTCATATTCCATAATGCAAACATCTCCGAGGACCATGCTAGACAGCGGCAAAGGCCAAAAAGAGCACGAGGACTTGACTTCAGCTAGAATCCAAGCAATCAGATGTGCTTTTACATGTCAATTGCATGTGAACCACCAGTGCAAGTTTGAAGCGTTATGTGACAAGAGTAGTAAGGATCACCTTCAATAATGCTTAGGGAACATTCACCATGGGCCCAGCACCCCACAAGACCACCTCTATGCATTATCTTGTTTTATGCCATTAGACAGTTGAGAAACCTGAGATTCAAAGACGGCAGCCACTCGGACAAGGTCAGGGCGCTGGTAGCGGCAGATCCAGGGTCCAGCCCCAACGGCCGAGCTCCAGCTCTGGCGTTTGACACCCTGCGAATCCTGTTATACCACTTGACCTAAGATTCATGTGCAAAAACAGAAATTACTTCACGCTCAGGACTTGGAGGGTTATTATCAAAGGCCCCTGCGGGTAGGTGATTGAGAGTCATGGCTGGGAAGAGCAGAACTCCTCATGTGCTCATGGCTGATCCGAGACCCCTGGGTTTGGAAGCAGAACACCCACCTCTTTAGAGCTGAGATTCTGTCACATCCTAGGGTTGTGATGTTGGGAATTAACCAAGTCTCTTCACCAGCAATATTTGCACAATAACACCGTCCTCATTCTGCTGTGAGGATTAAGTGAGAGAATGGTGTGGAAAGTGCCAGGTAAACCAGGAGGCCTGAAGCACACGTGTAATATTTTTATCTGACTTAAATGAAAGCATGGATATTTTTAAAGGTTAAAGAAAAAGGTTCACCACTTTAAACTCATGTAAAATCATTATATAAAATTATTATTGCTTTTAACTGAGTTCTTGAATCATTTTCTTAATTGAAACAAGTCATTATTCTGTGACCAGTAGGAATTTTTGAGATCAGTCTATTGGCTACTAAATTTGTCTGCACTTGGGACTTCACTCAAGAGGAAGGCCAGCTTTCCTGTGTGGAACCAGAGGCAGTCGGGGCCTGAGCCAGCAGCACCACCTGATCGAGGAACAGGTGCACTGAGAAAACAGAGAAACCACTCAAGACTGTTAACTTTTTGTTTGAAAGCTGCATCAAAGTCTGGGTAGCCTTCCCAGAAATGCCATTCCGTACATGAGCACAGCAGCCTGGGACCCGCAGGACTCGGCAGGTGACCCTGGCTAACTCCGCTGGAAGGGCCCCGCCTCCGGCAACATCTTCCTCAGTTTCCACCTCTGTCCTTTGCTGATTTAGTCCCACAAGAACTTGGGTCTGAAGACAGCTTTATTTTCACTGCTATGATAACAAAAACACAATTGTGAAATAATGTAAACGCGCATGCAAAAACACACAGAAAAGCCAAACACAACAGTGGCCCAGCCAAGCTCTGCGAGCTTAGTCCTCTGTGCTGTGAATGCCCTGGGCCCCTCCGGATGCCAAGTGCCACGGACTCAGGCCTTAAAGGAATTTTCAAGCAACACTTTAAATATACGCATTTCAAAAAGCGACTTACACACAAAATTCAAGTGCGATGGTGTACTTTTTGTTATTTTTACTAACTAGAATATAGGGCTCATGTACATTTTACAAATAAGTTTTGCTTTAGCCTTTTGTTACCCCATCAAATCGCTGTCAGAGTCACCAGGCCAGTCCTTTTCCTCCTGCCTGCTGTGTGTCTGTGATATGCATTCTGTAAAACAGGTGTGTGGCATGGTTTTTCTCTCATTTTGTTGCTTTTATGCTCTTTGATATGGTTAAACCTATGTTTTATTTACAAGGTGGCTGACATGGTTTGGTTCTGTGTTCCTGCTCAAAGCTCATATCAAATTGTAATCCCTAGCGTTGGAGGAGGGTCCTGGTGGCAGGTGACTGAACCATGGGGTGCATTTCCCCCTTGCTGTTCTCATGATAGAGCTCTCACGAAATGTGGTTGTTTGAAAGTATGCAGCACCTTCCCCGTTGCTCTCTCTCTCTCTCCCTCTTCACCATTTGAAGAAGGTGCAGCTTCCCCTTCCTTCTGCAATGATTATAATTTCCCTGAGGCCTCCCCTACCATGCTTCCTGTACAACCTGTTTCTTCATAGACTACCCAGTATCAGGTAGTTCTTCGTAGCAGGGTGAGAATGGACCGATACAGTGGCTCTCCAAAGACTGCAGGTGAGTGTAGAGGCAAATCATTCTTTGCAGCTGAATGTCACAGTCACAGCACTTTAGATGTGCATGGGGTCCTGGTGTGATGCGGAGGCACTTCCCAAGCACTGCAGCCAAGACCAGACTGCAGCAGACAGCACTGTGTCACTCGAGACACACAGCCAGACACCATCATAGCCCCCCAGCTGTTTCCAGAAATGCCTAACGCGCCTACTACGTTTGGTCATTATTGCTATATAAAGAAATTCACTTGTATTGGTCTTTTTTTTCTTACTATTCCCTGGATGTCTCATTAGTAATTTCACAATCGAGGATCTCTGTGAACAGTGTGCAGTAGCTTCACATTCCTAGGGAGACATGAAGGATAAAATTCTGGGTCCAGGGTCAGGCATGCCAGGGGAGCCAGCTTCTCATGTTTTGTGAATTTGAGTTTCCTCCTGCTCAACTCTGTGCACAATAGAGCCTCTCAGAGCGCCAGGGACATGTGGGAGGTTATCAAGATTCTGTCTCACTCCCCAGCTTTCACTTCCAAATTTTCATCTTGTCTGTTGTCAGGCTACCCAGCATCTCAGCCTCAGCAGCTGTGACCCTGCCATGCACCAGGCATGGGCTTTTCTGTGCAGCCTCCTGTCAGCTTGCCGCATGCCTTCGGTTAATTTTCAGAGTTCTGAAATGGTTGTTTTTGGCAGTTCTCTCAAGTTTTCCATTGCTTTCTGAAGCAGGGATTGGCCGAACTTGTTACTACGCCATTTTGGGAATCCCCAGACAGCACAGTGACTCTTCCCCGACCTAAGATGGACATTTCGCTGAAGATTCGCCATGAGTTAGGGCACGGAAACCCTCAAATCTCTACATTTTGCTATTTTAAACGATTCCTTTCTCACTTGTATGTATTCAATTTGGGCAGTGCGTTGTGGGGAGGGGAAATGCTGACTTGTGTATTCTGATTGAATTATATTAGATCTGGGCCTTTGTTTTAATTTATAGAGACATTTAGAACTGCCATTTTACATAACTATAATCCCTGACAAATTTGCCTAATCTAAAAATATGATAATCAGGACTTTAATGTTGAAACCCAACATGCTAATGAAAATCTAGAGCAAGAGTAATCCCTGAAGGACCAAATATTATTCTAACCTTTTATAGCATTTGATATGTTGGAATCTGTGTCCCCACCCAAATCTCACGTCCAGTTGTTATCCCCAGTGTTGGAGGAGGGACCTGGTGAGAGGTGACTGGCTCATGGGCGCGGATTTCTCCCTTGCTGTCTCGTGATAGTGAGTGAGTTGTCACGAGATCTTGTCGCTTAAAAGTGTGTAGCACCTTCCCCTTCTATCTCTTCCACCTGCTCTGGCCATGTGAGGATGTGACTGCTTCCCCTTTGCCTTCACCGTTAATGTAAGTTTCCTGAGGCCCCCCCCAGCTATGCTTCATGTACAGCCTGTGGAACCGTGAGCCAATTAACTCTCTTTTCTTTATAAATTACCAGTCTCAGATGTTTTTTTACAGCAGTGCAAGAACAAACTAATACACATTAGAATAGAATCAGTAGCAATGCATTTCTCAGATCATGCTTATTTTATAAGCCCCCCAAATTTAATATAAGTGAAATTCAATCAATAACATGTTTCATTGATTTCAGGCATAGTGTCACTTATTTTATAGCTTATAAAAGCTCAAACCACAGAACTTGACTTTCAAATTGTTCTATGTCAATTTTTACAGAACTGTCTAAAACAATTCTACTGCCTATATTAGCATTTCTCTTCCATAATGTCAGCTTTAAGAATCTCATGAATCACAGATATTTGGCATATTTTCTTAAAAACAAGTGCCAAGCTCTCTTATAGTACTGCTTTTCAAACATCAGTTATTCATGTATAATTTCACATTTTTTTCCATATGAGAGAATCACATTCTCTTCATCTTTTTCAAAAGGAAATCTTATATTGGTAACTTAAATGAAATATTGGTACAATTTGAAATAAAAGCTAAAATATTTACATGTAACTGGGGGCTTACATGTGTCATTTTAAAAAAATAAATAGAAGTGTAAACCAAAAATAAAATTATAAGGCCCCCAACCATCTGAAGGAACCCTTTCTCTCGGTAAAAGGCATTCCAAAGTTAACCTGGAAAACTAGTTCTGGCCATCATGGGAAGGTGGAGGTCAGACATGCTTCATTATGCTCTCCTCCCTTTTGGAATTCAGGAAAAGCTGACCAGCATTAACATCAACACAGATCTTAAGTCTGATTAAAAACCTTTACAATCTATTCTCTCTGAAGCCTGCTACTGGTTTTATCATCTGCATGATGAAACCTTGGTCTCCACAACCCCTTATCTTAACCCAGACATTCCTTTCTATTGATTCTAAGTCTTTAGATAATAACTTAATTATTTCAATGAACTGCCAATCAGAAAATCTTTTAATCTACCTGTAACCCGGAAGCCCCTGCTTCCAGTTGTCCCACCCTTCTGGACCGAACCAATGTACATCTCACATGTATTGACTGAGGTCTCATGTCTCCCTAAAATGAATAAAACCAAGTTGTAGCCTGACCACCATGGGTGCAAGTTCTCAGGATCTCCTGCCGGCTGTGTTACAGGCCATTGGTCACTTACTTGGCTCAGAATAAATCTCTTAAAATATTTTAGAGTTTGACTCTTTTCATTGACACCAGAATTGAACATACCTTAATATACATGTTGGATTTTACAAAATGAAACTTTAAAGATAGTTTCTGAATGATAAAAAATGGAGATTTATAATGAGTTAGCAACAAATGGGTATCTGAGTAGATGTCAGTTAGGCTAGGATGAGGAGGAAAGAAGGAAGGAAGGAAGGGAGGGAGGAAGGAAGGAAGGAAGAAAGGGAGGGAGGAAGGAAGGAAGAAATGAAGGAAAGTTGTAGAACTAAGTAACGTCCAAAATTGTTTCCACAAAATAAATTAATAATGCAATTAAATATTTCATCAACCACAAAAATTAATGCAGCCATTACTACTATAAAGGAAGATGACAAATGCAGAACGCAACATTTCAAGGGAGAGATGATGAGACACCAGAAGACAATGAAGCATGAACTGATAGAAGTCAGAAAATAAATAGAAAAGCAGACTTATCTCTGAAAGGGTAGCAAACACAGATGCAGCCCCACGAAGAGCCATCGCAGGAAACCCCTCAGAAAACATAAAATGAAAACAAAGCAAACTAACAAAACAAAACTTAAATAAAGGGTCTGTTGTGAGCTGAATATTTGTCTTCCCCCAAACTCCTAAGCTGAAATCTACTCCCCAGTTTGACGGTGTTAGGAGGGTGTTGGGGAGGTGACGAGGTCTGGAGGGGAGCCCCACGGATGGAATTAGAGCCCTTATAAAAGAGGCCCCAGAGATACCTCACTCCTTGCAGCACGTGAGGGAACAGCAGGAAGGCACCGCCTGCAACCCAGAACAGGTGCTCATCAGAACACGACCATGCTGGCACCTTGATCTTGGACCTGCAGCCTCCACAACTGTGAGAAATGCGTATCTGTTGTTTATAAGCCACCTAGTCTATGGCACTTTGCTGTAGCAGCTTGAACTAAGGGTTAAAAAGGCTCTGTTTCCAACAGTAAGCCAGATTTTATACTTTTAGTAACCATGTCCATTAAAGTACAGGAGGAAATAGATATTTTTAAAAGCAATGCTGAGCTGGCACAAAAAATAGGAATGCAGAGAACAAAAACAAAGTGAAGGCAGGAATCCTGTAAGACAATGCCTAACCCAGATTGGGTGCAGATTGCAGACTGGGCTCTGAAGGCTGCACTGGATACGAAATCCAGGAGAAAAAGTCAAGGGCTTTATAAGGTGGGAAGATGAATCAGAGATCCCCAAATAATCTGAGACTCCAAAGGCCATGCACTCTGTGTAAGAATAAAAAGAAACAAACTCTACACACAAAAGAAAAAATTGGAAATGGTCCTACATCAGTGCTGGCATAGGTAACACACGTAGGCTCGTGGTCCAAAACCCAATTAGATACCCCAACATGAAGCAGTTCTGGGTTATTTGAGCCCCAAAGCAACTGGCGGAAACAAGTTTCATCTGGAAATCTGCAACATTAAGCCCAGACATAATTATAGTACTGAGGAAATTGATCAGTTTCCTATAAAAATGACAACAAATAAAGAAGCAAGGCACCAGGAGAGAGAAACAGCAAAGAAACATTCAGGCTCTCAAGGGCGCAGGATGGGGTTACCAGACATGAAATACAAAATGATTGTGTTTGATATGGCTACAGAAATAACAGGAAAAAACCAAAAATATAAGCAAGAACAAGAGACAATAAAGGAATAATATTTGAAAAAGACACTAGAACTTTCACAAATAAAAGCTATAATAATTGACATTTAAAACCCAATGAATATTAAAAAGCAAATTAGAGACCCTTGAAGGTGAATCAGAAAACTGGAAGATATGTCTAAATAAAGTATCCAGAATATAGTCCCATGAGACAAAAAGACAGAAGATATAAAAGAGTGTAAAGAACATGATGGTCAAAGTGAGAGGGCATCATAAATGTTTAATCAGAGTTTAAAAGGAATAAAAGAGAGAAAGTGGGAAGATGCATAGAATCCAGTCAATTCTCACCATCTCCATCCTTTCCTCTTACAGCTGATTTTCAACACCGCAGCCAGGAAGAGCCTCCTGGAAGATAAATCAGATGGCAACACTTCTCAGCTCAAAACCTCAACAGTTGCAGCTCACTTGGAGTAACACTCAGAGCCCTCCAGCCGCCTCACATGGCCTCCCTTCCTCTCCTCTCTTACCTCTCTGCCCCTCCCTGCCCCAGGCACAGGGCAGGGAAGGCAAGCTGATCCCTGCACTGCGGAGTGGCCTGAGGGTGGGCTCCTGCTGCTCGAGATGAATCCTGCGACCCCATTTTAAACAGCAAGCCTCCCTCCACACATCTTCCTCCCCCTCCAATTTATGTTTCTCCAGAGCACTTCTCAGATCTTGATATGCTGTAATCAGACTTTTGTTTGTTGTGCATTAAGCTCTGTGATAAAATGTCGTTGTCTCCTTTGTTCACTTCTGTATTCCCAGCACCCAAAACAGGGCTTGATGCACAGTTGATACTAATGGGATATCTGCTGAGAGATGGGTGGATGGATGAGGACAAATTCCAAAAGGTAGGGCAGAAAGTTGGAATGTGCCTGGGTTTCTGCTCCATCAGTGCCAGCCTCCCAGCTTTGGGTTTTATATCTCCCTACTTCTTGTTATACAAGAAAAAGAAATTTCTGATATGTTTAGTTCAATATTTTCATGTCTTCTATTACTACTGTTTGCAATGGCAGACTTATTAAAGTACACTTCTCTCTCATTTCACGAGGGTTATCTGTGCCCACGTGCCGGGGAGGGGTGCAGCAAGTCAGAACAGCCCAGGAGTAGGGAGTGACCAGGCCAGGGCCCTCCCCACACTCAGTGCAGGACTGTGCCCTCGTTTCTCACATACACTCACCTCCCAGTGTGCAAATCTGGCATTAGCCTTTAGGGTGTGAGGACAGAGCACAATCTCATAGTGTCTTCTATTTGTTCCTAACTTGTTCTTATTTCATGAACATGCATTTCTGTTTCCTGAGTTTCCCTCTGAGATACACAGCTAACATTTTGTTCGGCTCTTCTAATGGGCAAATCTGGAAGCATTCCAAGTTTCTAGATCTTCTGTCCTGAGAGCAGGGTTATTTCCTCAAAAGCCAATGAGCACCCCACTCCCAGAGCTCTGCCCCTAAAGATGAGGCTTCATCTCCCCCCATCTAGCCCTCCCAGTCTACATGGGACAGTAGTGACAGCCCACAGAGCAGGGACCACCAGCAGGTGTTTACGTTCTGAGCTGGAGGCAGCTCTGTTTAGACAGGCCTCCGTGGTGGAGCTGGCTCCCTGCACACGTGCACACTGGGCAAGAGGAATGCAGGCAGCGGGACTTGTAAATGATGATGTCCCAGGTGACAGGTGAGAGTGCTCTGGAGGCAGCTCTGCACTCTGAGTCAGACAGGCCTCCACTCCCTCTTGCTCCACCTTCCCCTTCATCTGCTAACTAACTCATCAGACGCCTTGTGAGTGAGGCAGCCCCTGACTCAGAGGACAAGGTGTCACCCTTCCTGTGGAACTTCAAGACTGGTTTGAGCATTGAAGACCTGGAAGCCTGCGGAGATGTTAAGGAATCCATCTGAGCTGCCGGTGGGGCAGAGCGTTTGACAGATTTGGGTCAGGGCTGCTGCTGTGCCCTCCCCAGCTGTGTGGTCCGTCTCCCAGGCCCACCTGTGCAGAAGTAAGACAGCAAGGATACGCCAGCCTCGCTGCCATCAGCCCCTCGGGCACTTCTGTGACCAGCAAATCTGTTTTCTTCTCTCCTTCACAGGATCCCTGATAGGAGACCTGGTCCTCTGTTTGTTCGTGGGTGGCTTGTCAAACAGATTTCCATTTTTAATAACTATTTTTATTAGTAAATATTCAGTTATAGTTGATTAATACCATGCAGATTAACTAGCTCTAACCCTTTTAGCAGTTCCACTCTTTCTGTTATATGTACATTTTAAAAATAAATCATTTTGACATATTTGGAATTCTGATTTTTAAAATTCCGTAACATATAATACCATCTTTCCAAATTATTATATTTCATCATCTTAATATGTAAACTTTCCTGTGTCAAGCATTGCACATATTCGATCATGTTTAATCATCACCACAGTACCCAGAGGCACCTCTTAGGGCCCCTGTTTTTAAATTGAGGAAGGTGAGCCCAGATATGCTGTGTTGGCTGAAGTCACCCAACTGATCCTTGGCACAAGCAGGATTTACGTCCAGACTGCCTGGTCTACAGCAAACAGTTTTCCATAGTAACTTAGGTTTTTTAAATAATTTATTTTATATACAAGGGGCACCAAAATAGGTAATCAACATGATTTCTAAACAGTCTTATACCTTTCAAAGTCCTACATGTTTTTCAATTGCTGAACATAAAATGAAACAAGCTTTCTTGAGATTATAGTGAGAGCTTTAAAAATTGTGTGGTTTCACCTGCTGACTTCCCACTAAGATTTCTTTTAAGGAACTAGTCTGAATGTAAACATAGAGGTGGTACAGGGACTCTGGCCTGCTCCACACACTTCTACGGAGGGTTTCTCCCAGCCGCCTCCGTCTCAGGCTCAGCCAAGGACCCCACTTCTAAATTCATGGAATTCCCACATCTTCCTCCAGATCCGCCTCCATCAGTGCCGCCTGTTTTCCATCCTCTTGGGCCTTTGGTGCCTACACTTAGCGCTATTTCTGATGTCTTTTTTGACATGGGAAACCGCTTCCTCACTCTTGGGTCGCTGCCCTTGGCACCGAGAGGCTCCTTCCAGCTCTTCCCCTGCCTTTCAGGCAGACTCTTCTGAAGGTCAGGAGGTGCTGCTCCACCCTCACATCAGAGCGTTCCCTCCCCTCTCTTCATGTTTGACCACAAACAACCTGCACAGCAACTATTCCCAAAACTGCTCCCAAATTTCTGTTCATGTTGATGTCGTGACCTCTTCCCATGAGTCATGAATGTTCTGAATGGCATCTAGAACAGTGAATCCTTTCCAGAAGGTTTTCAGTTGACTTGCCCAGATCCATCAGACGAATCACTATCTATGGCAGATGTAGCCTAATGAAATATATTTCATAAATAATAAGACTAAAAAGTCATAATTACTCCTTGATCCATGGGCTGCAGAGTGGATGTTGTGTTAGCAGACATGAGAACAACATTTATCTTCTTGTACATCGCTGTCAGTGTTGTCAATGAGCAATATTTTGGAGGGATTTCTTTCCTCAAGCAGTAGGTCTTAACATTAGGCTTAAAATAGTCAATAAACCATGCCATAAACAGATGTTCTGTTATCCAGGCTTTGTTGTTCCATTTACAGAGCACAGGCAGAGTTCATTTAGCACAGTTCTTAAGGGCTCTGGGATTTGGGGAATAGTAACTGGGTATTGACTTTAACCAAAAGTCACCAGCTGCACTAGCCTCTAATAAGAGAGTCAGCCTGTCCTTTGAAGCTTTGAAGCCAGGCATTGACTTCTTTTCTCTAGCTATCGAAGCCCTCGATGGCATCTTCTTTCCACTAGAAGCCTGTTTCGTCTCCATGGAAATTCTTTGTTTACTGTAGCCACCTTCATCAATGATCTTAGCTGGATCTTTTGCAGAACTTGCTGCAGCTTCTCCATCAGCACTTGCTGCTTCTCCTTTTGCTTCTCCTTGCAATTTTATCCTATGGAGCTGGTTTCTTTCCTTAAACCTCATGAATCAACTTCTGCCAGCTTCAAACTTCTTCTTCAGCTTCCCCATGCCCACTTCATAGAATGGAAGAAAATTAGGATCTTGCTTTGGATTAGGTTTTGGCTTAAGGGAATGTTATGGCTGGTCTGAGCTTCTATTCAGCCACTAAAACTTTCTACCCCAGAGAGTAGCTAACTATAGGCAGCTCTGCAAGTCACCCTTAGAGCGTTTTCAGCCTGTTACTTGTAATTTTCTTGAGAAGTTTAAGCTACATGACATAAATATGAGGGTTTGAATCTTGAAAACAAAGGCCACTGCTGTCATATGAAAGTGGAAGCTATATTTTCTCCTTAACGATAAACATTTTATTTATAAGTGGCTTAAATTATAAGATCAAATGGTAGTTTCAGCTAATATTTTTTTAATTAATAGACTTCATTTTTTGAACAGTTGCAGGTTTACAGAAAGAACTGAGCTGCAAGTACAAGGAGTCCCGATATCCTCGTCATCATCTCAAATTTCCCTTGTTTTTAACATTTCACATTAGTGGTGACATATCTGTTAACAATTTTATTTTATGGCTGTGAATAGACTGGATTTTCTCTGTAGTGCTGTAAACTTCGTTTATTTTTATTTCTTAACCAGGAAATGGTTGTTATATCCATAGTAAAAGGCACGACAGTTATTTCATTTGGGATGAATCTGGCTGTAGGGAGGTTCTGCAGTGTGAGGGCTGCTTTTATTAAGGAACAACCTTCTGTCGGTAAATGTGCGGCTTTTCCTTATGTAATGTGAGACTTATTTAGTCAGTGTCTAATTTAGCTTAAAAAAGAAAGTGTCCAGGTTACCTTTTCACGGAAATGGGTAGGGAAGAATTAGAAGCACTTACAAAGCAGGGACGCTTGGCCTCCTTCCTCCCGAGGCCCCTGGGAATCCCAGCATGTGGGTGCTTTACAGACGAGGCTGGGGGGTGGAGGCAGCGTGAATCTCCCGGTTTGTGCAGCGGGAGCAGAGCGGACCTCGGACTGACCACTCCAGATCCCGTGGTCTGCCCACAACGCCGCGCCAAAAGTAAGCGGGAAACTGACTCAAGGCCGGGATTCACATTTCAGACTTTTCCGAAGTGTAGACCGCCCAACACACTCTCTGCGGCAGTGGATTTAAAACTACCCCATTTCCAGGCAGCGTATCTGACGTTTGCTGTGCAAAGTCAGTGGCTTTTCGGAGAGCGCATAGTGCAGCTGATCGGCCTGCGCTGGGCTGTTCCCGCTAACGGGCACCGGGCCGCTCCTGCTAACGGGCACCGGGCCGCCCCTGCTAACGGGCACCGGGCCGCCCTGCTAACGGGCACCGGGCCGCTCCTGCTAACGGGCACCGGGCCGCCCCCCCCCCGCCCCCCGCTAACGGGCACCGGGCCGCCCCGCTAACGGGCACCGGGCCGCCCCTGCTAACGGGCACCGGGCCGCCCCTGCCCTGCTAACGGGCACCGGGCCGCCCTGCTAACGGGCACCGGGCCCGCCCCCCTGCTAACGGGCACCGGGCCCCCCCCGCCCCCCGCTAACGGGCACCGGGCCGCCCCTGCTAACGGCACCGGCCGCCCGCTAACGGCACCGGGCTGTTCCTGCTAACGGGCACCGGGCCGCCCTGCTAACGGCACCGGCCGCCCCCCCCCCCGCCCCCCCCCCGCTACGGGCACCGGCCCCCGCTACGGGCACCGGGCGCCTGCTAACGGGCACCGGGCCGCCCCTGCTAACGGGCACCGGGCCGCACCCGCTAACGGGCACCGGGCCGCCCCTGCTAACGGGCACCGGGCCGCCCCTGCTAACGGGCACCGGGCTGTTCCTGCTAACGGGCACCGGGCCGCCCCTGCTAACGGGCACCGGGCCGCCCCGCTAACGGCACCGGGCCCCCCCCCCCCCCCCCCCCCCCCCCCCCCCCCCCCCCCCCCCCCCCCCCCCCCCCCCCCCGGCCCGCCCCGCTAACGGGCACCGGGCCGCCCCTGCTAACGGGCACCGGGCCGCCCCTGCTAACGGGCACCGGGCCGCCCCTGCTAACAACAGGTTTCCTTTGTTGGAGATGTCGGAAAATTCCTGTGGCCTCATTTTAACTTTCTTGGAAGCAGTTAGGAAATATCACATTTAAACAAAATTAAGACATTTGTGGAAGGAAGTGGTTTGGTGATATTAGAAACATTTGGGGAGTGGTTGTTAAAATTTAATCAGCGTCTTTGTGAACGTCCGTGGCTCTGCCCCACTGCACTCCAGCCTGGGCGACAGAGCAAGGCTCCATCTCAAAAAAAAAAAAAAAAATGGAGTTTGAATTTTGTCAGATGTCTCTTCAGGATATATGGGGATGGTCTTATTTTTATTGTCAGACCATTTAAGAGGATGAATGATAATAGATGTCCTAATATTGAACAAGCCTAGGGTTTACACCTGGTCTTTATCACGTCATTGTGTTGTTAGGACTTGTTTAACAATGTTTATGAATGAGATTGGACTTTGTTTTTTAAAAGACTTAATCTGAGATGTGTTTTGTTAGTAGTAGTAGGCTCAGATCATTGAAGTATTTGGAAATTATTTTGCTATCCTCTGAAACAATTTTAATATTACGAAGCTGACTTTTTATATTTTTGAATTTAATTGAAAAGGATTAAGCAACATAGTCATTTTTATTTGATTTGATTAGGATTTTTTTGTGTGTGTTGTGTGTGTATACAGACAAACTCACTGTACACACACACACACACACACACACACACACACACATATATATACCCTGAGTTATTAAGAGTTTGAAACTTTCAAGCTAGTGTGGATTTTCTTATTTGTACTACAGAGCCAGAAAATGTTATCTATACTATTTCTTATAGTGGCATAAAATAAGTTTTCTTTGTGGCATTATGGTCAACTTTTGGGAATGTTCTATGGATACTTGATATAAATACGCAGCCTAATTTCAGGGTACAGTCTCAAATCATTGGATACCTTTTATTTTTATATAGTATATATATTTATACATTTTTAATATGCTTGATCTGCGGTATGCTGAGGGGTGGGTTAATCTGTTTTTTTAATATTTCTATGTTTGTCTAATATACTTTAGCTTGCTAAATATTAACAGGCCCATTGATAGCCACATGCATTATGTATTTGTTTTAGATTTATTAAATTTAACATCATAAGATGTGCCTTTGTCAACCTTGGCAGTCAAGCTCTTCCTTCAACCTCTAGCACCTGGCAAATATTTATCTGCTTTTCATTATTGTAATTTTGCCTTTTGAGCAATTTTATGTAAGTGGATTTATGTCGTCTTCAGTGTCTGACTTCTGACGCGAAGCAAAATGCTTTGAAAATGCACCATGTTGTTGATATATCAAGGTCCATTCCTTATTGCTGAGTAGTGTTCCACGGTATAGACAGAGCATGAGGCTTCTCACCCATTAAACAGATGATGGACATTTGGAGTGTTTCAAGTCTGGGGTCACTATGAATCAAGCTCTTATGAACATCATATAATACTTTATGTGGACATGTATTGTTATTTCTCCTGGACCAATACCCAGGAATGAAATCTCTGGGTTAGAAGTTAAACTGCCACATTGTTTTCCAAAGTAACCATGCAATTTTGCATTTCCAGCCACAGTGTGCGGGAGTTTCCAGGGCCCCGTATCCTCATTCACACTTGATAGCGTCAGTTGTTTTCATTTTAGCCATTCAGAGGTTGTGTGGCAACATCTCACTCTCAGTTCCTATTTGCTTTCCTTAATTGTTAAAGATAATTGGGCATCTTTTCCTGTCCTTACTTGGTATCCATATATTTTCATTGGTGAAATCAATGAAATCTTTGGTCCATTTTTTGATTGTGTTATCATTTTAGTGATTTATAACAGTTCTATCTACATTTAAAAATTGATATTTAATAGATGTATATGTTTTTGATATAGATGTGATAATCTGATGCATTTGTATAATCAAATCAGGGTCACTGGGATATTCATCACCTTGATTATTTATCTTTTCTTTATACTAAGAACATTCAAATTATTCTCTTTTAGCCATTTTGAAATGTATAATCCATTAATGTTAACTGTAGTCACCCTAATGATCTATAAGACACCTGGTCTTATTTTTTCTAAGTGTGCATTTTTACCCATTAATCAACCTCTCATCTACTTTTTAGATTTATCTTTGTGGTTTTTAGCAGTTTTATAATGATGTGCATATATGTGACTCTCCTTGTGTTTATTCTGCTTGTTCATGTGTTTATTCTGTTTGTTCATAGTAATTCTGAAATCTGTAGTTCAACATCTTTTTAAAGTTTTGGAATATGCTCTGGCATTCTATCTTCATGTACAGCATCTGCCTGGTTTTTCCCTCCACTTTTTGACTAGAACCTTCGCTACCTATTTTCTATACCTTCTTGCCTTATCCCATAGTTTCTTTTGTTTTTTCTAGTATTTTCAGTCCTTTCAAATCTCAGTCTGGACGTATGTTTCTGATCTGCCTTCAGCTCAATGATTCTTTTTTTCTGCTGTGTCTAAATGACTGTTAAATCCATCTATTGTCTTCTTAAGTTTATTTACTTTTCAGTCTCACGTTTTTCATTTAGTTCTCTCTTATAGTGTCAAATTTCTGCTGGAGTTCTCTACCTTTTCTTTTACTTCCTTGAACGTATAAAGCATAGTTTCTTTACAATAAGTCCATTGTAAATGAGTGAATTTATTGTACCTTTTGTAGGTTTAAAACTTTAAATTTTGTAAGTTTAAAAGCATGGAAGGAAATACCATATAGTGCTTAAGGACACAAACATACGTAGTAAAAATGTAAAGAAAATTATGGAATTAAAAACAGCAGACTCGGGGTGATGATTCCCTTTGAGACAGCAGTGATTGGAAAGGGCTTAGAGAGTGGGAAATAACTGTTTTACTTCTCGCTGGGTGAAGATAACATGGGTCTTCTTTCTCCTTTTCCATGTCTTAAGAAGGTATAATCAATAAAAAGGCAAATGCCCAGGTGTGTGTATGATGTAAAGCAGTGAGGAGCAAATAGCAGGACAAACAGTGCAATGTGCACCTGCTCCTCTCAGGAGGGTTCGCTGGGTGAAGCCAGAGTTGAAGCAAGGAGTCTACGCAGGAGCTGGGGCTGAGCAGGCAGCTTGCTTCAGGGTGGGCATGGGGGAGTGCAAATATTGGGTCAGCGAGTGTCTGAAAGGCAACAGAATCTCTGGTGGATTTGATAAATGGCATGAGATAGAAGAACCAAAGTTGGCTCTGAAGTCACCCTGAGGACCAAGGAAATCCAAGGATGGAATTTCCATTTACTTTTACGGAAGAGGAACACTGTGGGAGGGGCAGGCTAAGTGAGGAGAAAGAAGAGCTTGGATTTAAGCCCATGAGTGCTGAGGTGTCGCTCCTTGTCCAAATGGAGCTGTCAAGCGCATAGCTGGAGAGAGGAGTCTAGAGTTCAGGGAGGAGCTCAGGCAGCCCAAAACGGAGGGGGATTTCACCTTGCATATGAGACACAGGACTTTTGCCTACCTTACAAAAAAAATAAGAAAAACAAAATTGAAATATTAACTTAGTAAACATTTAAAAATTTTATTTAGAGACAAGTCTACCATATCACTGTAAGTTTATGCTACTGCTTGAAATGAACAAATGTAGCCCCATAAGGAAGAAAAGTTGAGAGATGCCGTATGTTTAAAGACATGGTAGTCAGACTTCTTTGTAATCATATTTCTATGATAAATGCATAGTATAATTTTTGAAGGTATAAAGATGATTTCTAAGGATTTATATTCTAGTTAATACCTACAACTCTAAACAATACCTCATTTAAGCTGATTTCTTTTTCTCTAGTCACTTTGCAAATGGAAATGTATGAATTGAAATTCGTGGCTCTACCCTCAAGATTCTCAAATTAAAATACAGCTACCATATACATGGCCAGATCAAATGCTTAGCGATGTTTGAAAGTGTTCACAAAAGAACTATGAGCACATAAATTGTATGATATTCTATGACACAGCAAGTGTGATAAAGTTAGTACAAAGTATTTAAAGATATGTCAGTCAACTCTTTTTATATAGAAAAACAAAATCTTTTACATACTGAATGGAAATTTTGTAGAACAGAAGTTTTTTAAAATTCATATTAAACATTGCTTAACTAGTAAATCCTGTCAGTGTAGAAATAATTTTTTTGTAATTCTCAAAGAAGAAAATAGTATACGCTTTAATTCATGGTTACATAGTTGGCTGGAAAAATGCCAGTTTGACCTCGAAGCTTTCCTTCCCACCAATCAAAATGTGAATCTGTTTTTGATATAACTGTGATTCTGTCTCCAGCTTGAAAATTCAAATCCCCAGGCTGCTGTCCTTCAAATGCATACAGCGCTGTCACTTCTATGGGTTGATTCAAATTGCCTGAAACAAGAAAAAAGTATTCACATATTTATGTTCTTTAAGGGAGAAATTGGGGGTATCTGCTGGTAAGATAAACATTAACCACTTAGGGCTTGGCATGCTGATGTCTTGGAGGCTGGCAGAAACCACAACAGTCTGTGTAATTTTCATCACATTATTAAACTTATTTTTCTCTGCACATTATATACCTAGCTAAGGATTTAGCACATGCTTCTGGTTATAATTGTCTAAATTTTGAATAATCTATGAGATAATACAACTTATATTTTTTTCTATTTTAATATAGTCATTGCTGTGGTCTGAATGTGTGTCCCCCTGAGATTCAAGTGTTGAAATCCTCAACCCCAAGGTGATGGTGTTAGAAGTGGGGTCTCTGGGGGCTGATTAGGTCATTAGGTTTCCCCCTCATGAATGGGATCAGTGTTCTTACAGACAGAGCCTCAGGGGAGCTTCTTGCACCTTCCTCCTTGTGAGGACACAGCAAGATGGCACCATCTCTGAAGCAGAAACCGAGACCTTGCCAGACACTGAGTCTCCTAGAACCTTGATCTTGGAATCCAGCCTCCAGAAGTGTGAGAAATAAAATTCCATTGTCTATGAGCTGCCCAGGCTATGGTGTTTTGTTACAGCAGCTGGAAGGGGCCAAGATAGTTGTGACAGTTTCATGGATGGCAGATGCTGGAAAAAAGGCAGATATGTGAGCTCATATCAAACCCTAGGAGATTCAACTTTAAAACCTGGCTCTTTACTCACTGGGCTTGAAGATTACAGCCCAGTTATATTTTGCTCTTTCATCAGCAGACATTTCTTCTCCCTGGGCTTTGTGGCTGTTTACATTTCTGTGCTTAATTGATCCATCCTCTCAATATCAGAGGTAAGTTGGAATTAACACAGGTATGAGCATGTTTACATGTTTCACGAGTACTTCAATGCAATGTGTACATCCATGTATTGCAGAAGGAAGAAAATACTTTGAGAACTGAGCAGTTAACATGAATAAAGGATATTAAATATTATAAACCATATAACATCATAAAAATATAATGAAACAGTTTTTGAGCACTCAGCTACATGGAGTCTGATGCTTCTATGCTTCATATAATTCTGTGCATAAATTAGGCAACTAGATGTACAGACATACAGAAAACATCAATAACCAGATTCTACAGCCAGGTCCTATTTGAACCCATAATACAATAATAAAAAGAATAAGAATAAGAATAAGAATAAGAATAAGAATAAGAAGAAAGAAGAAAGAAGAAGAAGAAGAAGAAGAAGAAGAAGAAGAAGAAGAGGAAGAAGAAGAAGAAGAGAGTGAATTTGGTCCATCCACAAGAAATAAAAACAGTCAACACTTTAAACTACTCTGACTAAAACACTGAATTTATAGCTCACACAAGATGGTGCTACAGTTCTTTCTTTAAAGTATGTGCCATTTAGTTGAGTTCTAAAGAAATAATCCTAATAATAATTACACTAGAGATAATACTGGTATAACTACTTTTTTCTATAATAAAAATTTCTGTATATTTTATTTTGTCCTATATTTACTTTTAGTTTACCAATTTTAAGGAATAAGGTTAAAAGAATGTCACCAAAATAAAATTTTGACATAGTCTAGAAACAATAGAAGTAAGTGAAACATTCTAAGTACACGATTAAATTCTACACATTAATGAGCAGTCGCTGCCATGCACTGTGAAAGGAGCAGTGCTCTGCCCTGGACGGGGTACCTGGCAGGCGCTCACGCCATGCTTCCCTGTCATCAGATCAGGATGCAAGCTAATGCTAAAGAAAAATCCATCCTGGAAATCTCTTATTCACGATTATATTTAGGATATCCACATATAAAGTTGAATCTTAATTAACCAGAACAAATCAGTGAAGACCTTCCAGGAACTCTGGTCTCCTCCCTCTTGTCTCCCAGACACGTTAGATAATAGGAAGAAGTGAATTAAAAGAGTGCTTGTGAACATCAGGGAATGTTCTGGGGGCCACAGCCATCTTAGCTACCTTGCATTTATACACTTGCAGTCTCATTTATAAAATCAAAAATGCATAATAAGGACGATGACAATGATAACAACAGCAATCGATGTGCATCTGGGAAGAGCAGCCACCGCGAACTGCTCAGGCATGTGGCAGGCACTCACATGTGCTCCTCTTACACCGCCCACTGCCATGAGCCAGCTACTCCTATCCCACGTCACAGAATTGACGTGGATGCCAAGTAACTTGTCCAAGGTCAGGATCCAATGAAGCTTGTCTCCAGGTCATCCAAGACCCTCAACAACCTCATAAATATGAAATTGTGCTCGACAGACCAAACTGACATTTATCAGAGCATTTTTTATGAGGCAAATGTTCAAGGAGGATTAATGTGGTGACCTGCCTCACTGGGTTTCCAGACTGTACAAATAACAGCAGCCGATGCTATGGTTCTGGGTAATCCCTGATAACTGAATTGGTTCTAACAGTTTCAGGAATATATTTTATGAGGAATAATAGGAGAAATAAATATATTATGAACTAAGACAGAGAAAGAAGGAGAGATCGCAGAACTGGTTTGGTCCCTGCCCTCACAATCAGGTGTTGTCTAATTTTCTCTGAATTGCAGATTCCAAATTAAACGAGGATAAAGCAGAGTGAGAGAGGAGGGTAGAGGAGTAACGTGGGTGGTTTTCAGGTGCAGCTGAAGGCAAGGCCACCACTGAAGGTCTGAGGGGCCAGGATCTCACATTTATCCTTTACTGAGGCTAAGATGTGTGTTGACTGTTCCTTGTGCCGAATTCCTCATCCAATTCACCATAAATGCCTCTGCCTCCTGGGGAGGAGGTACAGGAGAGTCAGGAGTTGAGCTGTTGTTGGAGAAACTCCATCCACATGAAAATCACAGGAGTGAGGTCAGCAGATCCAGGAGCCTATCTGCTTTCTCAGATAACAGTTCACAAGCCAGTCAGTGCTGTGCCCGGTGAGTTTTTTTCTTTGAAAAACTCCAAATGACTTTAAGTTCCTCTTTAATGTAAATATTAGAGATAATTTTCACAAGGAGAAGTTTAATGCCCACAAAAGAGTTCACTAAAAATAGGTGAGCCAAGTAATGACTCCTTCCATGAAGAAAAACCTTCCTGGTTACCAGGAAGCAAACCCCACTGAGTTACTAAAAAGCTGGGCGTTCACAGACGCCTTTCCTTCTGCACAACATATGCCTTTAAGCTTTATACTCACGTACTTAAAAAATCAGAAGGATCTTTGAGGGAATTGGCCATTTCCTTTATAATATTCAAGTTTAGTTCAAGTAGGGGTTATTTTTCCCAAACAGGAAGCAGAATTAGATCACAGTCAGCATTGGTGACTGGCAGCTGCCCTGAGGCCCATGATTAGGAAGGCTGGTCTGTGGATGTCCCTGTTTCACTTCCAGTCCACTTTATCATGGAGCCTGCATGAGGTTGCCCCCATGCAGCAACCCTGGCCTGACCTGTTTCAGGAGAAAAATCACAGCCTTGGGAAGGTCACAACTAGGAGAACACAGCCTTTGCTAAGCACCCTATGAGGCACAAGATAGCCCCTACAACAAAGTGTTATCCAGCCTAAATTGTGTGTAGTGTCCAGGTTGAGAAACCCCATCCCGGACAACTATGGGATGGGTAAGAGGACGGGGAAGAATGCTGACGCTGGAGGGTCCAAGCTTTTGATTATGAAACCATTCCTTCCAGAGTCCCTAGAGGGAAGATCAGAAAATGGGACCGTGCATTTGCGAGCTTTGTCTCTCTGGGAGGCCCAAGAACTACGCAGCTGGACCTTCCAAAGGGCAAAGCCAAAAGATGGTGGGAGGAAAGTACAGGTGATGTGGCTGATCATCACACCCGACAGCCCCTCCGTGGGGTTGAGACAGATTCAGGAGCTCGCACGTGGAGGACTGAGTGTCCTGCTTCATCAGGTTTTCAATTTAAGGCTCGGGCCCTGGGGCCATGTAACTGTGACTTTTCTCTGCAGTGATGGTAAACAAACATGAGGAAATCCTTGGAAAGAGGTTAATGCCTTCACAGCTGCTTTTAAAAAAATACAGTAATGTAAAGTGAGTTTTATTTAAAAAGTGGGCTGTAAATCTTCCCTTTTAATTTTTTCTTCAAGAATCTCTTTGGAGAATGGGCTAAAGGAATATTAACTCAGTTGTGACTGAGTTACAATTTACCTTGTCTTGTCGTCAAATACAAACACAGAAGCAACCGAGAAACCAGCCATGGCAAGTGATGTTCTGTTTGGGTCCCACAGCTGGTAAGTGAAAGTACGGGGTTCAAATCGGAATCTCTGTCTCCACAGTCCACTTGAGTTTAGCTTCTTATCATGAAACGTTTTTCCTTGGTGCTGTTTATAGGAAGTTTCTAATAGAGAAAGGAACTCTAGTTCCCAACGTCACATTACCAAGGCATTCTTTGGGGGATCCGTGGTCTCAGCTCTTTTTCTGCCAGCTTCCCTCAGCTCTGTCTCTCTGTAGGGACCCCCTCCCTTCCCAAGCAAGTGCAGCCAGTCAGCTGACCTTGTCAAGTTTAGGAGCGCTTTAACAACCAGATACCCAAGTCTAAGTCTCATCTTGAGACTTTAAAAGTAAGAGGGTGTGTAAGATAAAAATCTAGGTGTTTATGCTGTCTTGGTGTCAACATTGATACCTTAACCACTTTTGCTTCTAAAGGACGTGTATCCAAAGGCCAAACTTTTCATGTCTCTTTAACCCAGCCTGTAACGTGGGTGTGAACTTGATGTCTCTTTAACATGCTCTGTAACATGGGTGTGAACCACAAAGGGTGAAACACATTTTTAAAACCTCTCAGAGCTTTCTCTGCATACCTAAGACCACGGGACAGCATCTTCTGCAGGTGAGCCCCCGACCATCGCACCTGCTCTCCATACAGGACTCTAGGAGCAGACGCTCAAACCCTCAGAGGAGAAACATCTGGGAAAAACACCGGAGTGGGCTCCCAGGAGGGGAGGCCAGGGTGAAAAGAAAGGTCACCAACCCTAAATCCATCAGGAACATGCTGACCTCTCTTCAGGGGATGCTGCTTAAGAGACCTTTTTGACATATTTTTATCTGCATGATATAAATTTTTAAAATATGCTTGAGTACCTATTTTTTTGGTATTTTATTTACATGAAATGTTTAATTCTCCGACAGTTATATATCCAGCAGCATATAGCTTTGTGACTCCAATGACGAAAGTATTCAATGTGAAAAAATGAACCGGCTATTTTATGATTGTTTAACTTTGCCCTCAATTTGTGTCCCATTCACATTTGCAAACAATTGCTCAATTCTTTCCAGGAAAACCTCTGAAGAATATTTAAGTAAGACAGGTTGAAGGACCATTTTTACTATGGTAAATCTTAACAAGTTTTATAAAGTAGTTTCCAATAATAACAAAACATTTGAACGTGAAAAATAAAATTCTTAGAAATATAAAATTTATGGTGCTAAAACACAGAGAAAATGGAATAAGGATGAAATTGTAATTCAGAATTAGCAAACTTTGGCATTTTATCTCCATTATAAATTCAAAAGCTTCTGGACAGCAAATGTTGAGGAGATCACGTGCTCCTCAGACGATGCCATGGCTCCTGGGGCTCAGCAGCCCTGTCCCCAGCACACACTCCCTACACACTTAACACTGGCCGTCACCTCCTATCCGGGGCTCAGCAGCCCTGTCCCCAGCACACACTACCTACACAGATAACACTGACCGTCACCTCCTATCCGGGGCTCAGCAGCCCTGTCCCCAGCACACACTACCTACACAGATAACACTGACCGTCAGCTCCTATCTGGGGCTCAGCAGCCCTGTCCCCAGCACACACTCCCTACACAGATAACACTGACTGTCAGCTCCTATCCGGGGCTCAGCAGCCCTGTCCCCAGCACACACTCCCTACACAGACAACACTGACTGTCAGCTTCCTATCACCCTCATTATCTTAAAGGCAAGTAAGACAACAAAAGCATAGCATTTTCTAAATGAAGTACTTCTCAAAAGAATGTGAATATTCTATAAATTAAGGAAAAGGGCTGAACACTTCCCAGAGATTTTCATAACCTGTCAGATTAATTAGGAAGTTTGTGATCACAAAACGAATATGAATCATTTATAACATACAGATTTATTGATTTACCACCTGTCTCATGATAGCTGGAAAGTCCAGGATAGAGCTTATATTCATTTCTGTTACCTGCCAAAAAAGAGGAGAGAGTGATTTTGAAAACTTATTAGTATATATTATACAAAATACACAAAATGGCCAGATCCTGCCCTTGCTGAGCAATTATTTTAAATCACTAAATTGATAGGATCATCATCATTTGATTGTGCTTCAAATCAGAAGGTATACCTGAATAAAGCCAGAAGATACATGAAGTATAAGGTAGATGATAAATACCTGATATCTGCATGACACAGAAGTACACACACTATTCTCATTATAAATTCAGATGACAATTCTATTAGGTTCTTCTTCAATTGCGTTGAAGGCGAAGAAACAGAAATCACTGATTCATGGAAGGATTTACTCTGCATAAGAGCCATTCACTAACTGCATCCACATTTCACATTGGATTCCTGTTCTGATGCTCTGGGGGCAACGTAGTGTAGAAAGAGGCACGACAGTCTGGGGGTTTGCTTTTCTTCTTCAACTGTAGAAAAACTGATTCTAACAGTATAGAAGATGAAGAGCACACCCTGTACATCATGTTCAGCTTTAAAAAGAATGTATCCAGGAGCTGGAGATCTGGAGATGGTGTCTCTTAAGTAGCTGGATTGCTTTAAAAATAACTTATCTAGGAGCTGGAGATCTGGAGATGGTGTCTCTTAAGCGACCTGTGCCCACACCCCCTTTTGCAGTCTCTGTGTACTCCTAAAGACCGGCATACACCAGTTTGAAGGCCACTGGCCTAAGAAATTTAGGAAAGTAAGAATTTAGAAATAAACATTGGTGGGATGGGGAAAAGGATACAAATATCCCATGAGAATCTATTTTTAAAAACTGATTAGAAATATTTTTGAGCAAGTGACCAGATATAAGACAAACAAAATATATGCAAATTAAGATTTCCTTAACTGAAAATCGGTACTTAAGCAGAAATAGAAAAGTGCATTCCATTCGCCTTAGCACATCAAAATCGCAAAGTACTTGGGAACAAATTTAACACAAAAGGCACAGAAATTACGAAATCTTATTGAAAGACATAAAATCTCAACAAATGGAAAGCATGAAATGGTAAAATTATTATATCTCAGTAATAAATGTATACATGTAATGTTACTGTAATTAGCATCAAAAAATTATAGAATAGATACAAGTACATAATACTATTTCAACTAGAATTGTATATTGGGGAGGAGGGGAAAATTAGGAAACTGATCTCAAATTATGTGAAGACTAAGTATCCAGTAAATGCAAAGATAAAAAATCACAAGAAAATCTAGGAGACTATGAATACACTCTTGTGTAGGAGGTGGGAAGACCTTAACCATGACCAAAGTATCCAGATCTATAAAAACTAAATGATAGACGTATTTTTAGATAAAATTTAAAACTTTCATAAAGTAAAATTATGAAAAACAAGATCAAAAGAAAAATGATAAATGTAGGAATATGCTGCAACCCAAATGACCAACAAAACCTGTAATATAGATAACATTTCCATAAATTGAGAAAGCAACAGATATCCCAACAGGAAAAATAGACCAATGAAATGAAGAGACTTTTCAGATAAGATTAAATCCAAGGCACCAGCAATTTATATGAAGAGATGTTTACATTCACTAATAGGGATAAATACAATCCAATTAACAAGGAGATGTGACAAGCCTTGACTGGCAAAATCTTCTAGATGCTTCCACACTAATACTGGTGAGGAAGGTGTATGCTGAAGAATGTCATAATGCATGTCATAGTTGAAAATGCATTCGGTGGGGAATGTAGATGGTGGAGAGTGTATACAGTGGGGAATGTGCATAGTGGGAATGTCTGGTGGGAAGCCTATATAATGAAGACTTGGGAATGTTATTGGGGAGTGTATATATGGTGGGGAGTGTATATATGGTGGGGAGAATACATATATGGGGGAGTATATATGGTCAGGATTGCACATGGTGGAGTATACACGGTACAGAATATGGTGGGCAGCATACATGGTGGATAATTCATATAGTGGAGAATGCAGATGGTGGATAGTAAACATGGTGAAAAATGCACGTGGTGGGTGGTACACATGTTGGGGAATGCATATGGTGGGTAGTACACATGATGGAGAATGCATATGGTGTCTAATGAGAAATGTGCATGGCAGGAAATGCCTATGGTGGGAAGCAACTATAAGTGAGGACTATTATGGTGGGAAGGTTACGGGGGAGTGTATATATGGTGGGGAGTATATATGGTGAGGATTGTACATGGTGGGTGGTGTACATGGTGGGGAATGCACATGCTGGTGAATGTTATGGTGGGGAAATGGTTGATGAGACTCTAAGTAGTAAAAACTTTTGAAAAGTAATCTGCTAAATCTGTTAAAACTTCAAAAATATATTATTTGACCTATTATGTCCACTCCTGGTAACTATCTCAAAAAAAATAAAAGTGCCAGTATATATAAATATTAATTTAGAAGTATATCAATTGTGGCACTGTTTGGCATGGAAAAAATCAGAAATAAAGTTAATATACATCAATAGGAGAGTGACTGAGTAAACTATATACATTTGTGCCATGGAATACTGAATAATTATTAAAAAGAGCAAACAGAACTATACCAGTTGACTTAGGGATTTCTATGTGGAGTTGTTGAGCAAAACAAACCAACAAATAACAAATAAATAAAGAAATATAAAGAAGATATAGTAAAGCACATATAAGATGATAGCATTTTTATGAGACAAAAATATTCTGGCCATGTTTATGTATATGTTTGCACACGCCATGTGTAGGACTGCACAAGAATGGAGAGAAAAACGTGAAAGTTCATAATTTATGTTGTGAACGTGGGTTCCTGGAATCAGGATAGAGGAAGGTATCTCGTAAGTTAAAACGTAGGTGAAATGGGAAAAAGGAAGCAACACAACAAAGGAAAAGAAAAAAAATACCGCCTTCACAGACCATCCATATGAACACATGTGCATTTATATAAAATTATGTGTGTGTGTGTGTAAGGGTATGTAAATAAATGGAAAATACTTAGTTTTTAAATAACTTAAGAAAAGGTCAGGTTTAACATAAAAGGTTAAAAGTAGTCACTAGTTTTACATTTTTAGTTTACTGAATTAAAAACTGATGTTCAAAACTCGAGAGATACAGCACATGAGAAATGATGGTATCACATGGAAAAATTGTAGGGGACTAGCCGCGAAGGATGAAGCTGAAAAGGTGGAGGGAGCAGGAGTGTTCACGAGTGTGTCGAGTGAGGCTGAGGCTGCAGAAATGTGGCCAGGCTAACCTGTACACTGGCAGGGACACAGCTGTGACTGTGCAAAATGGGGAGGGCACCGCCCATCTCCCCAAGGAAGGGTTCGGGGAACACACATGGTCACCGTGGGAAACAGATCCGGAAGCTGGCACAGGCAAAGGGCCTGTTTTTAGAAAGCTCACACAAGGGGGTTACACAGCAGAAACAACCTTCAGAGCTTTTCAATTGTTAACTGAAATGAATTTTTTGAGGTAAGGTCCACAATCATTTTTAAATCCGCACTGATAAGGACTTGATACTAAGAGGACTAGAATTTTTATAAATGAGAGGATTTTATACATGCATATGCAGGTATCCATTCTCAGTGAGGACATTTTATATATTTTAAAACATACATATGGGTCAAATTTTATATAATCACTCAGATCTAAAATAAAAATAAATTCAGTGCTCATATCTCATTAGTCACTGCAAATATGAGTTTCAGTAAATCAATCATCTGAACATGAATCAGCAGTGGACCACGCCTCATCCCAAAAGAACAGGAGACAGACGCAGAGGCAGGAGGCAGACGGGTAATGAGGAATAGGCCTGGTTCCTGAGCATCTTCCTGGGAGGGTTACATTTAGACCAGACAAAGGCACAGCCAAGAATCATATGAGGGACATGGGCTCAAAACTGGGGAAAACGATTACAGAAAATCAAGGAGGAGGCCGAGGATGCGCTTCCTGCCTTCTGCAGAGCTTTACTATTTACTCCCCGCAGAACTTATCATATGCCTTCTCCCACTAATAGCAGTTATGTTAATACACGTAATCTCTCTCCTCTTGTTCTAAAAGTTCTCTAAAGGCAAGATCTACATTAAAGTCACCTTTGTGCACCCAAAGCCACAGCACAATGACTCTTGTATAAGTCAGTCATCACATGAAAGTCCCTACTTCAACATATTCCTATTTACTGGTAACCTCCACATAACGAAAAACAGAAACACAAGTGATTCACAAAAATGAATGATAGAAAGAAAGATAAAGACCAAAACCTGGTGCTTTATAAATGTCATCTAGTTTAAAAACCACCTTATGAATTCCTGAGCTCCAAAGAACATATGTCAAAACTGATATTCAGAATTATAAATATGTGAGTATGATAAGAAAAAAACAGGCTTATTTTGTTCTCATTTCAAATCAGGAGGATGACGGTTTTTGGAAGAAATGACACAGAAAATGAGAAAACCTTTAAAGATAACTATCTTTGTAGATTTAAGAAAGTGTCTTATGAATAGAAACAGAAGTTTTCACAAATTATAAGCAATGACAATTTGTCTCGTATTTAGAAGAGGCTGAGCACTTATTTTACTCTTAAATATGTTAGTTTTTCTATTTAACTCTGAAGTTTAACAATGTATCTTGACTTCTTAACGATAACATTTAATAATTACTTAATTACAATTGTATTTGAATTGCAACAAAAATATTTACTTTGAGAGCCAGAGTTCAGCTGGACTGGTGAAGATGACTGCTGTGGTCTTGATAATGGCTTTGGAGGTAATTCTTTAGCCTGCGAGAAACAAAAAGATAAATACACATAATTTTAAAATCTTGTTTTTACTTAGGCACATATAACTCTTTTCTAATGAGCTTATGTAGCAAACTTTTATCATATGTGCGTATTAATGAGGCACTCTCAAAGCTCACATGCACCCCTCTGGACTCTATGTAATTGAACTGGATGACAAGACTCAGATGTGGACAGGGTGTGCTCTTCTCATGCCTGGAAGCTAATCTCCCCCAGGCACCTCTGACCACCTGTGCAAGATCTTAGGGAGCTGCAGGGACGGTGGTGTAGTAATTGGCTTAGCAAGCGACTGGCACAGGCAGTGGCAGACAAACTCTAGGCTTCAGTTTTTATTCCATGAAACAGGCATCAAACCAACTCTGAAAGGTGCTGTGGAACCTCATGAACAATGCACACAAATCCCTTGGTGCCCCAAGGCATCAGTACAAAGGCGTCAGTATCTGCAACTATTAACGTACAAAGGCGTCAGTATCTGCAACTATTATTCGCATTATTATTATTGAGACAAGGTCTTGCTCTGTTGCCTAGGCTGAGTGCAATGGCATGATATTGGCTCAGTGCAACCTCATGGGCTCAAGTGACCTCCTGTTTCAGCCTCCTGAGTAGCTGAGATTATGGGCACACACCACCATGCCCAGCTAATGTTTCTATTTTTATGGTAGAGAGGGGGTTTTGCCATGTTGACCAGGCTGGTCTGAAACTCCTGATCTCAAGTGATCCACCTGCCTCGGCCTCCCAAATATTATTTGTATTATTGATACAACAAAGTTCCATCCTTGGAGAAATGCAATCACAGAAGACAAATTATGTTTTTCCCTGAAATTTGTATAGAGGAAATGTCAAGGTAGCATGACCTTTTCCCAAGAACGTGAAGTCAGTGAAACTACGACGGAGGCTTAGTAGGTTCTTAGGAACCTGACATCAGGGACAGAATGTTCTACAGAAAGAGATTTCTGAGAATACTGAGTGAAACATAAAACCACACGGTACAGAAGACTTCCTCTGCTCCTTTGCTGCTTTTCTTGCATTGATTCGCTGTCCTTCATTTTCATACTTTTCAGTAAAGGAATCAAGAATTTCATAAAGATCTTCGGCTTCAGCAGGCTGCGGTGTATCTCCAAATAAAATGTCATAAGCTCGGATATCTTGACAATAAAATCTAATGGGAAATATAAAATTAAAAACATTTTAATATACACAAATCTTTTCTAGAGTTAAACATAGCATGTGTGCGCACATGGTGTGTATATATAATCATTCATACATAGCACTTCATATACACTACTTTTTAAACACTAACTTTAAGCAATATCCCATGTTCAAGCCTTAAATGTACCCTAAAGTTCACCTCTACAGGCAGCTACCATAAATATCCTTGTATGTATCCTTTCTTTATTAATATAAGAAGCACATCCACATTATCATAGAAATACTTAGACTTGCCCATATATACGTACACATATTCATATATAAACACATATAAATATACACAAGCACATACATCTTTATAGGTTTTTACTTTTTAAGTTTCTTTAAAAAATGGTACCTATAACTGTGGCTTTGTAATTTCCTTAAAATATTTATTTTTATCAAGATTAAATAAACATTTGCCTTACATGCTTGGAGGCCCTGCCATTCATTAAGCAACATATTTGTTTTAGTTTATCCAGGGTTTAGTTGAACTTTAGTGGGAAGGCCTGCCAACAGCCTCAAACTAGAAGTTTCTAAAAGCATTCTTTTGTTAACTTTTCTCAAATTAATAAAACCAGGAGTTAACACATCACTTTTGATTTTATAAGATGAATAGTTCTGCAAACCTTATTTTTCCCCATCCCTCCTATTTTCTACCTCTCGTGGTTTATGTTTAGCTTTATCAAATAGTGTTGTTGAATTCCTGAGTGACTCGGTGGGGTAAACACTGCATGCTTTGTCTCAGATAGTGGCGGGTCTGTCTGCCATGCGTGGTGAATGTGAACAGCCAATGCCAGCGGTGCCAGCCCGATCAGGCTGGCAATGAAGGAACTTCTGCAGGTTCTGGAAGAAGTCCTGCTGTCACTCTTAGCTTTTTATCTCTTTCTGGGCCTTTACACATATTTTAGTGGCAATTTGTAAGAGCCACTTAATTTGCATCTTTGGGAAAAATTAGCCAGATGCCAATTTAAAGTAGAAGTTTCCCTTTACCTCTTAGGATACTTCCAGATTCTTTTTTTTTTTTTTTTTTTAATCAAACTGTATTTCTGTATTTTAAATTGGTCTCTATTTGACATGGAGAAAAGACAAAGGTGGAGTGTAGAACAGGAAACCTCACAACAAGGAATACTGATTGACCCATGAGTTGTAACTGGTGTGCTTTCCACAAACATCTGAAAATCACTGAAATCGGTGCATCCAACTAAGTATTACTAACTTATGCTTATGTTTCTTTTTTTTTTTTTAATATACTTTAAGTTCTGGGGAACATGTGCACAATGTTCAGGTTTGTTGCTAGGTATCCATGTGCCATGTTGGTGTGCTGCACCCATCAACTCGTCGTCTACATTGGGTATTTCTCCTAACGCTCTCCCTCCCCCAGCCCCCAACCCCCTGACAGGCCCCAGTGTGTGATGTTCCCCTCCCTGTGTCCAAGTGTTCTCATTGTTCAATTTCCACCTATGAATGAGAACATGTGGTGTTTGGTTTTCTGTCCTTGTGATAGTTTGCTGAGAATGATGGTTTCCAGCTATCTTAAAATGCGAAGTGGAAAAAACAGCATTTACAATTGAATATATACGGTGATTACCATCACATATGGCAAAACAAAAAAAATTATGCTTAGGAAAATGTTGGAAGGCAGTAAAGCAAAATGTGAATTGTGTTAGTCTTTTAAAGGGATCGAATGTTTTTTTACTTTTTGTGTGTCTTCTGCATTTTCTATGAGCATATATTATTTGTATATTTAATTTTTAAATGTAAGATACACACTTAAAACCACATGTTGTAAAAAGAATATATAAATGTAATCTGCAAATTGTATCAACTTTTGAAGTACTATTTTCTCATCACACTTTCAATTAAAATCACTTTAACTTGAACTGACTTTCTATTAGTTTCCTTCCTTTCAATCAAACAGCTCCCTTCTAAAGACACGCCTGCAAAGAGTCCCCTCGACTTGCAGTACGTGAAGACGGCAGCGGAGCTTCTCAGGGCCACGTTTCCTTCCAAGTTCCTGCAAAGCACAAGATTTTGCATCACAAAGCTGTGAGCAGCTCTAAGCCCGAGGATAACTATTTAAATAGCACTCTCCTTCTAGCTCAAATGAATTATTATTTTTTTGATATTGAAACACATTTAATAATAAATATACTTCATTGAATCCTGTATTGCATGCTGTAATATTTTTTACTTATTTTTCATGCAGTCATCACTTAGTGTTTTTTGGTTTTTGTTTTCTTTTTTTGACAGTCTTTTTTTCTTTTAACTTTCCTTTTTTTTAATTTTATTACCCTAAAACTTAAAGTATAATAATACTAAAATTAAAAAAAATCAAATGAATTATTTTGTTCTGTACCTTCTTCAGCTGTTTCTATGTTTTACTTACTGTAGGCCTAAATTAGATGTTTTAATGTGGCCTAGAGGAAAAACAGGCCAGGGGGAAAAACATACATGAAATTATTACAGAAGGCTCTGGTAATATAGAACTGTGTTGCAAAAGAATACAGTGCAGCATGTGTAAATATGTTTTAAAAATTTGTAATTCTGGTATTTTCCAACTGGATCTTCCACACTTAAAACTGGGAAATACATCTCAAGAGTGCTAAAGAATTTGGATTATTTTTGCATTGAGTATTTTCATGGAACCAAGAAACATTTTTAGATGATTTTACTGTGTAACTTCTATAAATAGTGTGGGTATAAAATATCTCTACACTGCACAATTAATCCAAGACTAGCATTTCATTAATAGAGAAGAAAAATACACTTTAAGTACTGTAAACACAGCTCAAAAAAACAAATCCATATCCAATTTTTATGATTTACTTTGAAAAAGGCTCTTTCCTTCCTAGTCAAAGCTGAACTTTATCATAAAATCTGACTTGCCTTTGGCTCTCTCAAAGCTTAAGGTGGATTTTATGTTCAAGTCTGACAGATACAATGGCCTATGCTTCTAAAACATTTCATTATTTCTCGTGTGTTCTGGTTTCAGATTTTCTAGCTTATCTCACTGGCTGTGTTTTGCGAATTTCCTATTTGTGATGACCTCGAATCTTCTGGGCACGTATAAATCTGGGGATGTACAAATCTGTTCATTTTAATTCAAGTTCCTATTAATGCAAAATAAAATATGCAGTTGTTAAACCTTTACTGTCTAACATCTATTTAAAGAACTCACCTTCCCAAGGGCCCAACCGCCACAGTCAAGTTCCCTCCGAGGGTTAGATTTCCGCCTTTTGCAAAAGCTTCTACAGCACGGTCATAATTCAGAATTATCACCAAGTCTGATACCTAAAGTGTAGAAACTCATTGATTTAAAAATCGTTAAGACTAAATATCATTTAAAATTCATCTTGACTAACACTCAACTACACCATATGCATTGTAGCAAAACATCAACAGAGACAGGAAAGAATGTGAGACGAGAGCCATATTTTTATTTTGAGCTGATGAATTATGAAGCCAATATTGCCACAGGTAATTACAACAAACCTCAGCGAGCATTTACTGTGCACCATGTGTATACTATGAGGTTTACCTGCATCATGTCCTTTCATCTTCCACACAACCTGGTCATGTAGGTGGTGATCCTAAGGTTTAGTGGGGTTAGGTAAACTGTCAGCGCTAACAAGTCAAACAAAGGTTGTTGGAAGGGATCCAACATGCTCTCTGATCTCATCAGATTAAACACTCCGTAAAGGCCAAGCCCAAAGAGCACAGCACCAGGGACGATGGGGCTGAAGGTCCTGAGAGACTTTCTACACTCTCCTTCTGGCCAGCGGTGTGCTCCTTGCTGGAAGCTGAACCTGGGCCACTTCACTGTAGGTCACAGAAGCTCAACATATCAGAAAGCAAAGTAGTTTCCATTAGGACTGTCTATTTCCATGACTTAATTTTTCTTTTTTTTTTTTCTTGAGAAAGAGTTTCACTATTGTTGCCTAGGCTAGAGTGCAGTGGCGTGATCTGAGCTCACTGCAACCTCTGCCTCCTGGGTTCAGGTGATTCTCCTGTCTCAGCCTCCTGAGTAGCTGGTATTACAGGCGTCCACCACCACACCCGGCTAATTTTTTGTATTTTTAGTAGAGATGGGGTTTCGCCATGTTGGCCAGGCTAGTCTTGAACTCCTGACCTCAGGTGATCCACCCGCCTCGGCCTCCCAAAGTGCTGGATTACAGACATGAGCCACTGAGCCCAGCTGTCTTAATTTTTCTCTAAATAAAAGAAGAAACTACAACGAGATTCAACTGAATGCTCAAGGCAAGTCAACATAGTGAAAGTATTTGTTTCTCAAATTCATCACTGCAGTGTGGAAGCCCAAAGTTAGAACTGAAAAATAACATGACCCATCAAATGAGAGGCAGCATGGGCCAGGGGAGGCAGCATGGGCCAGGGCACCCCTGGGTGTGGAGAACCAATGTCCATCCCAGCTCCACTTCTCAAGAGCTGTGGACTTTGGGGTCTTTTAACCAGTCTTTGTGTCTCTGACCATTCTGTGTTTAAAATTTGCTTACTAGGACCTATAACTCATGGAACTACTGTGAGAATCAGGTATAGGCGTCAAGTGTACCTGGGAAGTTGAAACAGTGCTGGCATGGGGCTAAGAATTTGGGCTCAAAATTAAAAATAGGTGGGAACTCCACTACTCCCTTTTGCATGCTGTGCGACCTTGGGCAAATCACTGAGCTGCTGAAAGCTGCAATTTCCTTCTCTGGAAAATGGGTGTAATAATAGTGGCACACATTCAAGGCTGTTTAGGGATGAATTGAAATCAGTTCAATAAAACATGCAAAGGTCAAGCAGACTCGTGTTTAAAATATGCCTTCATTATACAGTTATTCACATTTTTTAATCAAATCAATGCTCTCAAGTCAACATTTTCATATGAGTGACAGAAAAATCCTGTTATAACCAAATGAGATTATACTTGAAAGGCCCTAAGAGAGTTCCTGATACAAGTATGTTCTTAATAATGTTCAATTTGAATCATTTTATGAAATAAAATACACTTCAGATCTCTAGGGCAAACTAAATCTACCAGATAGCTGACCCACACAAGATGCTTCAGCTTGACTCTTGCCAACTGTTCATTTTATTTTACATATAGACAATTTCTGAGGATTATGGTGCTGAATGGCAGATAATTATTTAGCTTTTCTTACGCAAAGTTAAGCATTTTCACCAGTGATTGTATAACCTGTATCTTATATGTATTTTTAGATAACAAATTTGCCTTGTGTAATGCTTGCCACATACACACTCGGAAAATACAAATTTCTACCCATGACCTTGTAGCTACACTGGCTCTTATGTTCCACTTCTGCTTGGTACATCGTGGTACAGTTAAGTAAGGCCAAGCTATGAGAGGCAGCTGAAGGAAAAAAAAAATCTTTTGATTTTTTTTGGTCTGATCTCTCTTTAGTTCTTTTGAAATAAGAATAAGAGAATATTGTGTTTTTTGGTGACACTACCAATTAGCCCGAGAACCAGGTCAAAAGCTCTGCAGACAGCTTGGCGGACCTGTGAGCAGCAATGGCCCTCAGTTTATTTCCACAGCTTAGAAGAAGGAGCAAGACAGATTTCCTGCAGGAATCTGGAGGAGCTGAACAACACATTGGGACAGCACTCTCAGAAAACCCTGTAAGCATTTGATAAGACTTCTTTAGAAGTCTGCATTAAAACTCAACTATATAACAGTCTGATCGAAGAAATAAGACTTGTGTTTTATTTATAAGATCAGTAGGGTGACTATGGTTCACAATAATCTATTAACTATTTCAACATAGCTAGAAAAGAACTTGAATGCTTCCAGCCTAAAGAAATGACAAATATTTAAGGTGACAGATATCCCAATCATACTGATTTGATCTTTACAAATCGTATGCATGTATTAAATTATTACAAGTACCAGGAAAATACGTAGTCCACTATAAATCAAAAAATAAAATTAAAAAATAAAACTTAGTAACTCAGATGCAAGTGTTTCAATTAAATAAATTCTTAAATATAAGAATGTGAGAAACCACAGTTGCCATGCAGGGGAAGCTGTGGGAGAGAAATGTCCCTCTTCTCTGCGACTGAATTTCCTGAAAGCATCTCCTGAGAGGGTGCCACCCCATGTCCCTCTCGTGTGGTCAGCCTGCTTCACACCCACACAGCTGAGTCCCGGGCTGTCGTCCTGTCAGAGCTTTACCCCCTTTTGGATGACTGACTGCTGTCAGCCTTTAAGCCCCACATCTGGACAACCCGCTAAGAAAGCTGGGCTCCCTCCTCCGCCCTGCCGTTCTCTCACGCCACTCTTGGGCTGGCCTTGGAGCCTGCCCCCGCCTCCCCAAAAGCCTCACTACATGGGGAATAAACCTTTTCCTCCCTCCTTGTGTGTGTGTGTGTGTGTGTGTGTGTGTGTGTGTGTGTGTGTGGCATGGCCAGTCTCAATATGCAAACCAAGCTTAAGTGGAGGGTCCTTCCAGCAACACCCTCCATTCCTCAGACCAACAGATCTTTTCCTTACATCCCGCTCTTAGGGGACTTAGAAACTGGACTCTGATCCCTAACAATAATTTATCCTCAACTTAAACCCAAATACCTTCCTCTTCAGTAAAGTGAAAGGGCCCATCTAAATTCTCCCTGGAAAAAGCAGTCATTTTTGTTTTTTCAAATTCCAGTCTTGAGTAAAAGCCAGACTGCTCTGGCTTGATGACCCAGTGTGAGCTCTGGCTCTGGAAACACAGCAAAGGACTGTACACGTCCAAAGCCAAGCCAGCAGCAGGACTTTCTGAGCTTTGCGCTTTGCTACAACTGTCATCCAAAAAGAAACCGTTAGTGGTATTTAAAGCAAATGTAGCATTATCTTTCCTCAGACCACTTTCACATCTTCACTTCTCACAATCTCAACTCTCTTTACTAATCTCTCTCTCTTTACCACAAAAACTTCCCCCTCCTCCAAATTAATCCCTAACCCAGATACAGGTATTCAGTCACTAATTTAGACAATTATTCAGTACCTCTGATGTCCCAAGAACCAGGGAACTCTCCACCCTGCAGCATCTGGGAGTCTAAAGGTTGAGATCATCAAACATAAATTAACCCTATGCCGGCCTTCTGGCTAAGCTTAGGGTCACTTACACTTATGCCCCTAGAAGAATGAGTCTGACATTCACTCTCCAGTGAAACCACGGCACAATGCAATAAGCTATCCAGGAGCAGCCTCAGACAGCAGTGGCTGTTAAGCAGCATCCTTTGCACAACTAGACCTTGTTAGTTAAGAGAACTGAACTTAAGAACAGGGCATTAATGAACACACAATTAAGACTGCAATCTTTTTCCACCAGGATTCTCTAAGAGAATTAAGCAGGAATGTCCTAAGGCATCCATTGCAACTAATAGGTTAGCATCTCCCCAGATATTCTAGAATAATAGTACAAATAATTAAGAAGGTGGTACTCCCATCCCTTTCTGTGTTTGGAAGGTCAGATGAAGAACCTGGAGCAAATGTAACATTTTTGCAGCACTGGATACACCATGTGGAAGGTACGGGAGATGTCTGGAGGAAAACTGAGACTGACCCAGGCACAAAACAATGCACCACAACTTTAGCCCAGAACAGGCAAGCTTTGTTGCCAGTCACAAATATCAGAAGGGAAAGGGGGTACTTAAAGACCATTTTATTCAACTTAAAAATTTTTTATTTTACAGATTTGATTCAGGAAGATTAAGTACTTTGTTCAATGTTCTGTAACTAACAAAAGAAGAGCTAAAACTTAACAATTACAATTGAATCTCCATCCCACTGTAGAATGTATCTACAAATCAGAATGCCACTGCAATGGTGCATTAAGAGGCCACAGACCCTCTCCACAGCAAAATAACCATAACTGGTAAAAATTATTTTAAAAATTAACACTTCTGGAAATTGTCTTAAGGGCACATGGCAAGTGAAGAAAATGAAGACACATTGATTCAATGAACATTGTTAAATATTGGTAAGGCAGAGAGAGTTGGTGACATTTGAGCTACAACCTGTGCCCCACTGCAGGTCAGCCTGATGGAAGCTCCTCTTGGGGAAGGGGGTTTGCAAGAACACAGACTTCCTTCCCACAGCCCCTGCTCAGGGCTGCAGTATCTCCACAGGAGAGGCTTTTGCCAGCATCTCTCTTCCCACAGCTCCTTGTACAGAAGCTCCATTCCAGGCAAGAGCAGCTGAGAGGTCTGGAGCTTCCTTCCTCCACCCAGAACCCATGTGTAAGTGGAGGCTCCAGCCTAGCACGACAGTCCAGGAGCACCAGGGCCCCACTCACTCTTGCCCCAGTTCACCTGTGGGGCAAAAGCTCCACCCTGACAGAGGCAAGCCAAGCTACTACCCTGCCCAAGGCTGCAGGGATGTCACTCCAAGAGAAGGGAGCCACTGCCCCAGCCTCCAGCTCTGGAGCAACGGCACAGAGATCTTGGGCAGAGAGAGAGACAGGCTGCAAGAGCAGAGAGCTCCAAAGCTCTCCCCAAGGGAAGTGAAAGGTTTTGGAACAGAGAGTGGGGAAGTTCAAAGGTGCTGTCAAAAATGATGCTTTTGGTGATAAACAGGTAAGATGAGGTATTTAGCTCCATGACAGCAACAAGCTAAACCATGGGTGATCTAGAAAATTATCAGGGAGAACCAGGGACAGAGATAGCTAAGAAGAGCCCTCCTGAAATAGAAATGAGCCTCAAAGACTACCCGTGCGCAGGAGCACATTTTAACTGGATCAAACTGTGGAGCAATTATGTCCCCAGGGCATTGTTGGAAACAATGGAGCAACCAGCAGGCAATTAGTGGAGGCTAACAACAGTGTGTAATACCAATGGAGACAAACAGCTTAACAGACAGGTCAGGGACAGGGATAGTCAGAACCTGTCATCTCAGGAAAACTATATGCATGCCCATAGACAACACTGGAGGCTTCACAGTAGTGGGGCACAGAATTCATTCAAACAGTCCAGCCATATCTCTGCACAAATGGCAAGCAAACAGTAAGAGGCTCCTAGGGGGAGAGGTTGAGCATCCAGAGTTGACACAATATAATATTAAAATTTCTGATTCTCAACCAAAAATAATAAGACAAACAGAGAAGTGGGAGAGTGTGACCCATACATAGAAAAAAAAATTAAAAAAAGAAGCAGATGAGAATGACTGCTGTTCAGATGGTCCAGCTATCAGATTTAGCAGACAAAGACTTTAAAACAGCTGTCATAAATATGTTCAAAGAATTAAAGAAAACTATGGTTAAGAAGTAGGAAAATGTACAATGAGAATATCTTATCGAATAGAAAATATTGATAAAAACATAAAATTATGTAAAAGAACCAAATGGAAATTCTGGAGGTAAAAAGTACATTAAGCAACATGAACAATTTACTAGAGAAGTTTAACGGTAGATCTGAGCACGCAAAACAAAGAACTGGTAAATTTGAATAATAGAAAGTCTTAAAAACTAAGAGAAAGAGAATGAAGAAAAATTGACAGAAACACAAGAAACCTGGGACACCATTAGGTGCACCAACATATGTGTGATATAAGTACTAGAAGGCAAGGAAAAAGAGAAAGAAGCAGAAAATTTTCTCAAAGAAATAATGGCTGAAAATTCTCAATCTGATGAAAAACATGAACCTACACTCAAGAAGCTCAAAAAATTCTGAGTAGAATAAATGTAAAAAGATACACTCCAGATAGATAATTGTAAAAAATCTTAAAATGCAAGAGAAAATCTTGAAAAGAGCAAGAGAAAAATGACTCATCACATAAAAGGAACCCCAATTAGAATAACAGATAGATTTCTCTTCAAAAACAGTAGACTTCAGAAAACAGTAGGATGACAAAATGCTGAAAGAAAGAACTGGTCAACTTAGAATCTTATAATCAGCAAAAGTATATTTCAAAAATGAAGGGGATATAAAGACATTCCCAGATTAAAATTTTTTTTAAGTTGAGAGAATTTATTGCTAGTAGAACCACTTTACAAGAAATATTATAAATTCTAAACGAAGTCCTTCAGGCTGAAAGCAAGTGACTCTAGACAGTAATTTAAATCCACACTTTAAAAAATCACCAGTAAAGATAATTATCTAACTATAAATAATAGTATAAATGCATAGTTCTTCTCTTTTCTCTTACTTGGTTTAAAAATAAATTTTTTCTATATGTTAAGTCTGTAACATATAGAAATATTATATACTAGACAATAACCATACAGAAGAGTCAGGTGGGAGCAAAGTTATCTTGGAGTAGGGAAATGACACCAGATGGTAACTTGAATGAACAGAAACAATGGAATAGAACCAAAAATGGTAAATAAAAAAGGTTAATATAGCAAGTTCAATGAGTAAATACTTGCTCTCAATTATTCTCTGAGTTTCTCTAAAAGACATAAAATTATATAAATTATTAACTATAATCATGAATTGCTGAGTGTGTATCATATATAGATTTAATATGTATAACAGTAATAGCACAAAAAAGGAGAAAAAAGACTAGAACCCTATGAGAGTTAGAAATAGTTAAGACATATTGTAAGCTCTGGAACAACCATTAAGAAAATGACTCAAAAATACAGTTAAAAAAGCATAAAAGGAATCAAAATGCCATAGTACAAAATGTTCACTTAATTGAAAACAGTAAAGTAGAAACAGAGGGACAAAAAAGGCATGAGATATAGAAAAAAGTGAAATGGCTAATATAAATCCAATGATATCAATAATCTATTAAATGTGAAGGAATTAAACCAAATAAAAAGGCAGAGATTATTAGCATGGATAAAACAACAACAACCACAACAACAACATCCAATTATATGCTCATAGGAGACATGCTTCAGATTCAAAGTTACCATTAGATTGACAGTAAAAGGGTGGAAACAGATGTGTCATGCAGATGGCAACCTAAGAAAGCTGGAGTGGCAATATTTATATCAGAAGAAATGGACCCTAAAACAACAAAAAATGTAATTAGGAATAAACAGGGACATATTATAATGATAAAATGGTCAATCAACCAAAAAGATATAACAATTATAAACATAGTAATACACATGTATTTATATAAGCACATAATATCGGAGACCCAAATACATGAATCAAAAACTGACAATCTAGAAGGAAGACATAGACAATTGAACAAAAATAGCTCGATGTGTCAATAACCCACTTTTAATGATGAAGAGAGCAATTAGTCATAAGATTATCAAGGATATGGAACAACTAAACAACCATGTAAACCAACTAGACCCAATGGACTCCTGGAGAACACTTTACCCAATAACGCAGAACACACGTTCTTCTCCAGCACACATGGAACATTGTACAGGACAAGAGTCTATATGTGAGGCCATAAAAGAAGCCTTAACCCATTTAAAAGGACTGAAATTATACAAAATATTTTCTTTGACCCCAATGGAATGAAATTTGAAATCAAGGACAATAAATTTGGGAAATTTACAAATATGTGGACATTAAGCAACACACTCCTAAATAACAAATGGGTCAAAGAAGAAATCATATGAGAAATTAGATAATATTTTGAGATTAAGGAAAATGAAGACACAACATACCCACACTCATGGAAGGCAGCCAGGGCAATGCCTAGAGGGAATATGTAGCTATAAATGTGTCTATTAAAAAAAAAACAGACCTTGAGTCAGTAACCTGAACTACCTATCAATATGGATGAAGAAGAGTTTAACTAAACTTTAAGCAACAGCCTTGCTTGGACCTTTCCCCTTCTTTACCCTGCTTCACTTATACCTTAAGTTTCTTCCCCCGAAGAACATTTGCTCAGTATATCACATGCACTTGAACTGGTATCAGGCTCCGCTTCTAGTGAACCCAGTCTGACAACCACACACTAGCTGTGTGATCTTAGGTAAGACACTAACATCTCTGTATATTGAAAATAATGTGTGCTTTGCCTATCTTGTATAGTGCCCTAAAAACAATGGCTTGTTATGCAGATGAATGTTACAGTGAGGTGGGCTTTACTTTACCACCCAAGCACTTGTGAAACCAAGAACAAGTATCTTTCCTGAACCTTCCTTTTTTCCCTATTGAGGGATGTGCAGACAAGACAGACTGTAGGGAACTCTGTCTTTCGAATAACATGCTGCCTGGATGTGGGAGCAGACGCTTCCCAATCTGCCCCTCTCTGGCTGCCTCCTACTGGAGAATTCCCCTGGTTTGGTTATTTTACGGATAAAATGAGAGCGATGACAACCACCTTCCATGGCTATGAAAATGATTCCATAATAGCATGTGTACAGGTTTTGTAAAAAAAAAAAAAAAAAAATGGCCGGGCACGGTGGCTCACGCCTATAATCCCAGCACTTTGGGAGGCTGAGGCAGGCGGATCACGAGGTCAGGAGATCGAGACTATCCTGGTTAACACAGTGAAACCCCATCTCTACTAAAAATACAAAAAATTAGCCGAGCATGGTGGCAGGCGCCTGTAGTCCCAGCTGCTTAGGAGGCTGAGGCAGGAGAATCACTTGAACCCAGGAGATGGAGGTTGCAGTGAGCTGAGATTGCTCCACTGCACTCCAGTCTGGGCGACAGAGCAAGACTCTGCCTCAAAATAAAGGAAAGAAAGAAAGAAAGAAAGAAAGAAAGAAAGAGAGAGAGAGAGAGAGAGAGAGAGAGGAAGGCAGGCAGGCAGGCAGGCAGGCAGATAGTTAAATTATTCAACAAACATTGGATAGTACTAACCGATTACGTGTGTGCCGTCTATGTGCTTGAAAGGAAAACCCTGTGTGGTTACAGGCCCTGTCATTGTCCCATTTTACAGAAAAGGAAGCATTCATGGGTGTCTCATCAGTCTCTGTGGACGTAGGTGTGAAGTTTGGGAAAGTCTCTGCCTTTCCAGTACTCACAGTCCACTTGAGGGCTGGTCCTTACTATCTGTGGCTGCTAGGACATGGTAGGAGCAAGTTCCAAGAGAAGCCAGGCCCAAAGGGGATGCTCAGCTCAGCCGGTGACCTGAGTCAGAAGTGCCCTCAGAGGGTGGTCCCTTCAGGAAGGACGTGTCCACCCTCCAGCGCCCCCATGATCTCGGTGGGCACCAGATCTGCTGTGATGAGAACAGCCTGAGGGAGCCACTCTGGATACCCCATGCTCCCGTTCTGACTCCCTCCCTCATTCAGACAGCAGGCACGAGTGCTGTTAGGATGCAGGCTCAGACAGAATCTGAGAGTGCTTCATGGAGAGCAAACAGTGCTTTCTGTTAACATCGAAAAATAGCCGACTGCTGTGACATCACTGCACGCTCACAGTTACACGCAGAGACTTATCTGTGGGGCTCTGAGAAGCAAAGTCAGATCATAGTTAAGAAGTTTAAAACTCATGTCTCCAATCCCTAGGAGATGCTTCTTATCTCTGTTTGAAATTGACATTTAAAAGTTAATAGTTATGTTATTTAAATGAAATTCCATAGTTAATTTCCATACTGTCATGAAGACAGGCTTTGCAATAAAAAGTTTCTGTAAATGGCAAGCCTAAATAAGCTGCAAAGATGAAGAAGATATTAACAATAAAATTATATTTTGTGTTATTTCAAGTGCTTTTACTGTATAAATCCATATTTAATCACCAATATAAGCCCAGAGACTCATATAAGGCTATTTTCAACTGTGTTTTGCAAATGTAGAAGCTAAGGTGTGGAGAAGAAAAGCTACTTCCTAACATCACAGAGTGGAAGCACCCGGGTCAGAATTGGAGCCAGAATGGTCTGATCCAGTCTTCTCTCTTATAGCTCACCATTATCTCGTATTGTCTTTTAAAAAATAATACTGTGTATCAGTCTAAGGCCCGGCACGGTGGCTCACGCCTGTAATCCCAGCACTTTAGGAGGCCGAGGTGGGCGGACCACCTGAGGTCAGGAGTTTGACACCAGCCTGACCAACATGGTAAAACCCCATCTCTACTAAAAATACAAAATTAGCTGGGTGTGGTGGTGCATGCCTGTAGTCCCAGCTACTCGGGAGGCTGAGGCACGAGAATTGCTTGAAACTGGGAGGTGGAGGTTGCAGTGAGCTGAGTTCGCGCCACTGCACTCCAGCCTGGGCAACAAGAGCGAAACTCCATCTCAAAAAAAAAAAGAAGAAAGAAAAAGAAAAAAGAAAAAAAATACTATGTATCAGTATATAAAATGCTTATTTAAAGTCTTTCTATTTCATTTACTGGATGAAGGGACTACATTTTACTTGCACTTGTTTTTCAGGGCTACTAATGTGCCCTATGGCTAAAAGTCCAAAATTTTCAAAGAATTACCATGGAAACTCTCAATTTTTGGTCTCTAATATATTGAAATTTAATACAGACATCATTTCTGAGTCTCTCATCATTTTTGAAATAAATGCTCAAAGCATGCCCCCAGCCTCACAAGGAGCCAGAGGGTTGTGGGAAGAACAGGTTGTGACTTAGCACATTTTAGCAGCATGATCTATTGAGAGAAAAAGGCCCTTCCACAAGGAGGGCCAGGGGACTGGGTGGAGGTGGTGAACGGGGAAGAGAGGGGAGGGAGGGAAGGGAGGAGAAAGGGGAGGGATGCCACAATCCCTGATGAAAATGCACTTTCCACCAGAGGGCGATATTTTTGAAAGCTTTGATTTGGTTGCATACGGTACAAAAATGCAGTCATGACAAGCAAAACTAAAATATGTTCCTTTCATTCCACAGATTTATACAGCAGTGAGTAAGAAAGATTGAATAAAGATGAAAAAAGAGTTAGAAATACTTCCTCCTAATAAGGATGAGGGAATTTAAAACTATGTCAACAGGGCAAATCTACAAAGGATAGCTTAGGAAGAAATGGACTGAAATTTGAGAAGAAAATGAGTTGAGCATACCAGGAGATTCAATTTCCAGTCCTTTGCAAAACGACAGACTGAAGATAAGCATCAGCCCTAAGAGGATCCCTGTGTAGGAGACCTCTGTGAGTGTGCACGTCTGCCCGACAGATGCCAGAATCCCAGGAGCAACATTATAAACTGAAATAACGTGAAGTTCTTCTTTACTTAAAGAATTTGGAGGGATTTGAATATCATATGTTACAAAACTGAATTTTGCCACAAATGATGATGCACTGCCCACGTGATTTCAATGCCCACTGAAGGAGAACAGTGGCTATGCCATGAGCAGTCCATAAACTGCCAATGACAGCTGGCCAGGTGTTGGGATATGCCTGTTATACAAATGTGCATGAGACAGAAGCAGATAAAATGGCGAAGGAAAGAAATCCTACTCCTAAGGAAAGAAAATGGGAACCATCAGATAGCTTTAGTTAGACACTCATCAAGAAAATAAAGGAAACAATTTTTCCTAGGTGCCAATGGTAACAATAAGAACAGTAGGAAACCTCTCAGTTTTCACAGGTTGCATCTTAGGTGTCTTCAGAGGATGTGGCAGTTGTATGGAAATGCACAAGCTACTTACCTCAATTCCTATTTCAAATCCCCCACCAAGGCCAGCTATCCCAATGGCTGAGGGTGCAGACCATTCTAATAAAAAAAACAAACGAACGTTATCCTAACATTAAAACACCCTCGACATGTAAACATAGGAAGGAAAAATGCTAAAATCTAAAGAGTGCTTCTATTTAAAATAATGAGACTTGGTATTTTCCCCATTTTAAAGTGATCTTCAAAAAGAATATGTAATGTTTAAAAAGTTAAAAATACTTGAAAAGTATTAGATATTCATTATGAGTCTCATAGCCTCACAAGCCCATGTCCTCTAATCTTTCTCTAACAACAAGCGTAAGACCAAACTATTGGTTCCCTAACCATTAGCCATACAGAGCACTTGGTAACTTCAACTGTCAATATTTTTATAAAACAACTTAGCTGTAGCTCTAGTTTTCAGCTAGAAGTTTGTCATAGATTTAAGAGATCAGAAGGATTCAAGAGAGTTTATTATCTAATGGTAACATAGTAATTGTTTCCATTGTAAATTTCTGAGGGCAAAAACTGTTTTAACACCTCTCGTGCTTAAGCAGAAGAAATAGGCTACAAATTCAAGGTTATTAAAATTCTAACAAGATAAATCACATTTAGAAACTAAGTACAGTAATTCCATTTGCCATGATACGGCACATTTTAGGATTACTATATGCTTATTTTTCTTGATATAGAAACAGTCATGTTAAACAAGTCTAGAAAAATGTATTTTCAATTTGGTGGGGGGATGGTCTGGCCAAAGCACTTTTTGAAAATAGTTGCTACCATGCATGCTAGATAATAGAATATTGCTGGAATATATCCAGAACTATCCTACTCAGGCTTAGAGAAGTTTGGCTTACAGAAATTAGTGTCTGATAATTTTTCGTTCCCTATGTTAGGAACTGTCCCTGTGTTAAGACGGCTGGTCTTGGCCGGGATCCTGGGGAACACGTTGTGCCTTATTTGGACAGTTTTAAAATTACTCTTAGCAGAGTCAGCAGCTGCAGCTCAGGAAGAAGGGAGAGAAATGCAGGTTTTGAAACCAGTAGGAAGGTTCGCTGGGGCTCTGAGAGGAGCCCAGGGCTTGGTATTGACTGTCCCTTCCCTTGGTGAGCAAGTCACCCCGTCAATGGAGCAGTTGCAGATCTGAGACAGGCAGGGACTTTCTCATAGACTTTGAGTCCCATCTGACAGTGGGCCCCCTTGGAATGTGCCTCTATTGTGTTTGGTTTTACTGCTGAGAAGTCTGCCCATGGAAATTTGGATAATGCTTGAGAAAAAGAGAATTGTTTTCTTCTCATTTTCAAAGCCACACTACTGAGCTAAGAAAACTGATCCACATAATAAGGAAGAGGTTTTTGTTGACTGTGGGGATACCTTGGTAAGAAATGGTGAATCTGCTGACTGCTATTTCAAGGCCATATACTTCACAAATGCATATATTGTACATTTATTGTCTGTAAGTGTCCCATGCTCTCTCAAAATAAAATTATGCTAAAAAACTGCTACTAATAGAAAAATGCGTTCACTGAACAGCAAATGTTAAATTGGTATAAAAAACATTTTAGTTAGTTTTGACACACCTATGTCTATTTTAAATATTACTATAAATGTTAGTACTTGGGATTCATGAAAAATATTTTGATTTCACCTCTAAAGAATCAAGTAGTAGATTTCATCCCAGAAAGTAAAACTCGATGATACTGCTCTTGATATGATTCTGCCTTGGGGAAAACTGTTCAAATGCCACAGTTTTTATGATCTACCACAGAAACAAAGAAATTCACACATGGCCCCCTTATTTTCATATCAATTTCCATAAAACAAAAGAAAGCAGCTACACCATGAAGTTGAGGAATAAGAATTCATATTAAACAAAAGAAATGCACATACTGCCATGTTTCAATATTTGCTCCATGGAAGAATTACAAAATTCATGCAAAACAAAGTTATATCTACCTGTCGTGTCTTGTCTAATATTTTGAGGACAGAGAGAGACAGAAAGGCTGGTTCCTGTGGCTTGTTCACTGACACCAAACTGCACGTTCAGTCGAGTAGCCCTTATTACATAAGTTTTAGTTGATATGCAGGGAACCTGTCCTATTCGCTATGCAATGTGTTCACATGAAAACAGACAGAACAAAGAATGAAGATTCTCTACTCCAGTGAACAGACGCCAACTTACTTCCATCTGGAAGGCGTGCCACTACAATCCCGCTGCCTCCTCTGGCAGTCACCAGGAACCCGGCTTTGATCACAGACAGAATTGCAAGGCCTTTAGCCTTCGCAATTACGTGAGCTGTTGACGTGGAAAACAATGGGAAGGTAAGCATTTTGATCTATGTGCCTGGATAGACGAGCAAGTGTTAAACAGAGTCAGTGTACACAGAGGTTATCTCTAGGAATTCGGGGCACACAGGGGCAATGAACAAAAGTCAGTCACTCAACAGATGGGCACAAGGCCTCTCTATTCCCATGCATGTTTTTTGTGTTCTCTATTTTTGCAGTGCTAAACACAACATCATAAATATCCTCACATCCTGTAACTGACCAAATAAATTAGATATTTGAAAGAGATTTTATTGCTATCTATTAGCAGGGCAAATGTTTTGGCAATTTCAATTAATTTAGGATATAGTACACAACATAAAAGATAAAAGTTACATTTTCAAAGAAATTAAGATCCATATAGTATTAAGGAGAAACTTTAAAAATTACGAAAAGGCAGCATGAATTAGAACTTTGATCTTAAAGCCAATTAACCTTGTATTAATATAAAAATTTAGATTCAAAAACAGAAAAATTAAGTAATTTTTCAATGTTAAAACATTTTTAACTTTATAAAATGATCTGCTATAGCATTTGAGTACCACTTAACTATTAGTACACTGATAATATAATTTCATTTAAAAATATTGGTTTATTCACATTTCAGAGATGTTCATTACATAAAATGAGGGTTATTAGTATATGTATCCACTGAATATAGTGCCACACAATTCTGTGAATTTACGACACAATAACACCTCATTCAAACTAACGAGGGAAGCCTAACATATAACTTTAAGGTAGTTTAACTTATTAATTTTATCAAATATTCTGCCAAGGAAGTGAAGTCAGACATGGGGCTCTAGTACACAGAGCAAAAGCTTTGCAGATGCCCCAAGAGAACACTAAAATTCTCATGTAATTATGCCACCATTTCAAAGTTTAAATTAAGAACCAACTCTTGGAAATAATTCATCCAACACCATGAAGTTTGCATGCAGAACATTTGTGGAGCTGTTCTTAATAAGAAAGCTACAGAAAATAAGGTTGCATCCTGCATGGCTGTCTACTAAGTGTATTTTATTTTTGTATTTTAAAAGGTTATAATTATATTGTAACAAGATTGAAAGCTGTATTATATGTTGTGCAGGGTTATTTTTACAGCCACCTGTTGGCAGAATGTCTTCCTCACATTCTGTTCTCGATGCTTCTAGAGTTGCTATTGCCCCTATTGGGAATATTAGATATTAACAAAAGCACATTTTAAAATGGACATATTCCACATGTCAATTATATTTTTACAGATTTCCACTCAAATTCAGGGACACTAAAATATTAATAATCCCTGAATAATCTGCCAATTAGCTTTTGATTTATAACATAGAATGTACCCATTATAGACTTAATTGCTAAATTAAGTTTCACTTACTTCTTAGAATCCTAACATTAGAGGAGGCCAAACACACCACTGGGAAGGTTTCCAGATCTAGATGTCTTGTTTAAATGTTTTATAGATGCAACTGTTTATCCTATGAAATAGCATCTTTGTTTTAATGTAAACATAATGCCCCCCACCAGACTCCCAGGAGAAGTGGGCCTGGATCTCTGTTGGCTGTGGAACTTCCGTCGTTGCCACACCCATGCCTTGGGGCAATCTCTTACTTAGACTAACATGCAAACAGAATTTCTTTTTCTGAGCTTCACCCACTGAGAGGGGCTCCTTCAGAATACTGATACTGAAAATCTAGTTTTTCTTGTTGAGCCTTCTTTAGGCTCTAAAGCAGCGCTTCTGAAACTAGTGTGTGTGTGCACCTCACTGGGACCTTGGGAGGAATGCAGACTGATTTGTGACATCTGAGCAGATGTCTCACAAGCTCCCAGGGGATGCCAAGCTGCAGATTCAGGCTACACCTGGAGTAGTAAGGCTCTACAAAGCACTGTTTCCTCAAGACAGGAGAAGTCACCGGACCAATGCAACAATAATTAATATCATGATTAAGATTATTAAAACAACAGCAAATTTTTCAAACATTATTTAAAGTTCTATTAAATAACTTTAGATATCTGGCTTAGAAAAATTAAATTTATCTCTTTAATGCAGGACCCAGAGTCATGCACTCTGATTAACTAAGAGGGAGGCTGGTCTATAACATTGTCCAGGCTAATTGGCATGAGACAAGTATGCTGTGAACACCCTTTGGAAATAACTAGAAGTGGTGATGATAGTGGTTTTCAAAGGCTCCCCTCTGGACTGATCTCAGATGTCACTCACTCCTTAAGAATTACATGAGAAACATGTTTAAAACATGCATTCCTGGACACACTGCACTAAAAGCCTAAGTCAGCAGGTTTGGAGTGAGGTTTAAGAAGCTGTGCTTTTATGGTCTAGGGGATACTGATGCACATCTGTGTTGGGAATTACTGATTAATGTCTTAAACCGCTAGAGAATGTAAAAGGAGGAAACACAAAATTAAAATTTATGTATGAGATTAGCTGGTGAGTTTGCGAGGTTAGCTTGCAGAGTTCTTAGCACGCGATGCAAAGGACAGGCGAGGCTGCAGAGAGCTCAAGTGGAGCAGGAACATGTGGTGTTTAGGGCGCTGGCCCCCCGGGATGGGAGGCAGGAGAAAAAGCCTATGCAAAAGGGACAGACAGGGAGGGAAGAGGCCCTGCCAGTTTGCCTGGACTGCAGCTGGCCCTGCCCAGACCCCTTCCACCTAGAAGTAGCAAGGCCTTATGAGGACTGTTTTCTCATGATGGGAGAAGTGGCAGGGATGCAACAATAATTAATATCATTATTTTATCATTATTAAGATTATTCTATCAACAACAAATTTTTAAAACAGAGGTCAGAGTCACGTGCTGTGATTAATTAAGAGGGAGGTTGGTCTGTAACATTGCCAAAGTGAATTGGCATTTGGATCTCCTTTGCATGAAACAAGTTATGCTGTGAACACCCTTTGGAAATAACCAGAAGTCGTAATGAACAGGTAGTGGTTTCCAAAGCATCCCCGGATCAGCCATGAGAAAAAAGGTGCTGGAACAAAAGGTGGTGGAACCATTTGTTGGCATTGAGGGAGGCTTCTGCCTGAAATGGAGTGTCGAACAATGCAAAAACAACTTAGAAAAAAACATTTAGAGACGAACAGCACTCATCCTATTTACCTACCAGGAATGATCTTATCAGGTCCACTTCTGGAAGTTATTTCTGTGAATTCTCTTAATATTTTGGCAGCCTTTTTTGCTTCTGATTTCAAATTGGAAGGTATAGGGTTATTCACTGAAAGATAAAAAAAGATATTTTAATGAAAAATTCTGCTAAATAGCAGTGAGAAATTTATTATTATTTCATTCTTCTCATATACAATTGTCAGAGGTGTTCGAACCAGAGAGACTCCATCTTGAATAGGAGCTGGGTGAAATAAGGGTGAGACCTACCGGGCTGCATTCCCAGGAGGTTAGGCATTCCAAGTCACAGGATGAGACAGGAGGTCCGCACACAATACAGGTCATGAAGACCTTGCTGATAAAACTGCATGCAGTAAAGGAGCCGGCCAAATCCACCAAAACCAAGATGGCAATGAACGTGACCTCTGGTCATCTTCACTGCTCATTATACTAACTCTAATGAGTTAGCTGCCAAAAGACACTCCCACCAGCGCAATGACAGTTTACAAATGCCATGGCAACATCAGGAAGTTACACTATATGGTCTAAAAAGGGGAGGAACTCTCAGTTCCGGGAACTGCCCACCTCTTTTCCAGAAAACTCACGAATAATCCACTCCTTGTTTAGCATATAATTGAAAAATAACTCTAAGTATCCTCAGTCGAGCAGCCCATGCCACTGCTCCACCTATTGAGTAGCCCTTCTTTATTCCTTTACTTTCTTAATAAACTCGCTTTCACTTTATGGACTTGCCCTGAGTTCTTTCTAGCACTAGGTCCAAGAACCCTCTCTTGGGGTCTGGATCGGGACCCTTTTTGGTAACACAATGAAGCATTAACACAGCATAGGCTATCAAAGAAAATGAACTGGAAATCCTCATTGACAGTATCATCTCTATTTCTCCTAATAAATCAAATCCATGCTGAGAGTGGGAAACTCTAAACTCTCAGAATCTCAGAAATTATAAAATCCTTGGGCTCCAAAGGATGTTAAACAAAACCTGGCCAAACCTCTCTGTTATGTATCTTCTTCCTGCAATTAACAGACTTCAATACTAATTTAAGAATTTAAAATTTAAAAATATATTTTGTAACTATAATATATAGTATAAAATTTAATATATTTTGTTGTTCTTGTCAAAAATGTTGGAACTGGCTGCCTGTAGACTTTCCTATGAGTAAAACTCTAGGAGACTTGGGAATTGAGTCTACAAGTAATGCCAGCCTGCATTTCTATGGCACTTTACGTTTATGGGGTCGCCTGGACATTTATACACTCATCAGAGGGCTTGTCATAACAAAGCTCACATAATTCTTCCAGCTCTGAAGTATATCAGAGAAGATGGACTATTCTCTTGTCACTGGACGAGGGATCAGCAGAGCGAAGAAGCTGAATAGCTTCAGTGTAGGACCACGAGTGCCCTGAGGCTGAGAAGTTCTTGTCTCACTGTCTACAATTAAGAGGCACATGCATGACTGACTGCAGGACGCCAGGATCTGGAAGGTTGAAGGCATTCATTTCCACTGTTTCGCCTCGGTAATTTACAGAACGTAGATGAAGTACACTAATGGAAGCTTGCTTTTGTAAAAGGAAAGTAAATCTCAGGACCCCAAAATCACTGAGCCAAGGGAAAAGTCAAGCTGGGAACTCTGTCAGGCAAACCTGCCTCCCATTTTATTCCTAAAAAGATAGCTACAAAGGTAAGAAGCTACACACCTCCCTCACAATTTGTCCACAAGGAAATTCCCTGTGGACAACAGACAGAACTCAGACTCATCCCTCTGCTCACATGAGACAAATGCATATCTGATTGTTTCCTTTGCCCTGTTGTTTCACTAAGCCAGACTACAGCCTAAGTGACATTCCTGTAAATCACAAAGGCTCATCAGAAACTCAAAAGAATGCAACTGTTTGTCTTTTATCTATTTATGATCAGGAAGCCCACTCCCCACTTCAAGTTGTCCTGCCTTTCTGGATCTAATCAATCTTACATTTATTGATTGATGTCTCATGTCTCCCTAAAATTTATAAAACCAAACTATACTCAAATCGCCTTGAGCACATGTCATCAGGAATTCCTGAGGCTGTGTCATGGGCTGTCCTTAACCTTGACAAAATAAACTTTTAAAATTGATTAAGACCTGTGTCAGAGCTCATGTATAAACTCATGGTTTATTCTTTCGACAGATCAAATGCTCAAAGAGCATAGGAGAAAAAATCCCTTTCTTTTATTTAGCAAAATATAAATATCTCCAATAAAATGTGATATATTTTGGTGCCTAAAATGTTTAAAAGATGTAATTTATCTTAGTGAAAACTGGCTGGGTACTCCCAGCACTTTGGGAGGCCAAGGGAGGAGGATCACTTGAGGCCAGGAGTTCGAGACCAGCCTGGGCAACATAGTGAGACCCCCATCTCTACCAATAAAATGATTTTAAAAATTAGCCAGTCATGGTCCTTGCTGAAGTCCTTGCTACCCAGAAGGCTGAGGCAGCAGGATTACTTGAACTCAGGAGTTCAAGGCTGCAGTGAGCTATGACTGGGCTACTGCACTCCAGCCTGGGCAACAGGGCAAAGCCCTGCCTCAAAATAAAATAAAATTTTAAAAAGTGAAAACTGATTTAGGGTTATTTTGGAGTTCTATTTTAATTTCTTTAAAAGATGTCAGTATCAGTTCTTTGTGGCTCAACACAGGAGTATTAGCAAGACCCAAACCAGGGAAAAAATCCATCCCAAGAATCATCAATGGTATTGTCAGATAGAGGAAGGTATTTCCATAGATACTTTATGCAAAATTAAGTGTGCATGATGCATGTGTGTAGCTCTTTACTCCTTTTAAAAACAAGTGGCATCACAGCATTAGTGTATTTTGGCATGTTGCATTTTTTAATCAATGTTATCTCAGAATAGTTAAAATACTGCCTCTCAGTGTAGGCTTTTCAAATCAACTTCATGAGATACAATTTACAAAATGAAATCTACCTGTTACAGGTATAGCTCAGTGCGCATGGACAGAGGTAGAGACCACTCCTGACCACACCATCCATGCCCTCTGTAGTGGTCACTCCTATACGCAGCCCCTGCCTCAGGTTAGTGCTAATCTGATTTCTGTCACTGAGTATGAATTTTGTCTGTGCCAGAACTTCATATAGTCATCAGTGTGTGTTCTTTTCTGTCTAGCTTATTTTACTCACCATGAAATTACTGAGACTCACTCGCATTGCTGCATAGATCAGAAGCTCTTTTTTGACTGCCAGCTGGTATTCTAATGTGTGGACATAGCACAATTTGTCCTTCCAGTCACTGTTGATAGACAATTGGGTTGTTTCCAGCTTTTGGCTATTACAAATAAAACTGCTATAAATATTCCTTTGTAAGCCTTTTGTAAAAAAAATGTTTTATGGCTGGGCACGGTGGCTCATGCCTGTAATCCCAGCACTTTGGGAGGCCGAGGCGGGGGGATCACCTGGAGTCAGGAGTTCGAGACCAGCCTAGCTAACATGGTGAAATCCCATTTCTACTAAAAATACAAAAAATTAGCTGGATGTGGTGATGCGTGCCTGTAATCCCAGCTACTCGGGAGCCTGAAGCAGGAGAATCACTTGAACCTGGAAGGTGGAGGTTGCAGTGAGCCAAGATGGCGCCATTGCACTCCAGCTTGGGCAGCAAGAACGAAACTCCATCTCAAAAAGAAAAAATGTTTTATTTCTCTTGGGTAATTACCTAGGATAGGAATTGCCAGTTCATGTGGTAAATGTGTATTTAACAATGTAAGGAGCCACCTAAGAGTTCTCTGAAGTGATTATACATTTTAGGCTTCCACCAGAAACTTTCATAAGAGTTCTGGTTATTCCATATCCTCACCAACACTTGCAATGTTCAGTTTTTAAAATTTTAGTTATTTTAGTGGGTACATAGTGGCCTTTCATTGTGGACTTAATTTTCGTTTCTCAGATGACTAACGATGTTGAACACTTTTTCCTATTTCTGTATCTTGTAAAGTGTGTTTAAATCTTTTGTCCACGTCCTTTAACCACTTTTTAAAGGAGTTGTTTTTTTGCTTGTTAATTTGTTTAAATTTCTTATAGATTCTGGATATTAGGCCTTTGTTGGATGTATAGCTTACAAATATTTTCTTCTATTCTGTAGGTTGCTTTCTCTGTTGATAGTTTCTTTTGCTGTTCAGAAGCTCTTTAGTTTAAGTAGGTCCCATTTGTCAATGTTTTTGCTGTAATTGCTTTTGGCATCTTTATCATAAAACCTTTGCCAGGGATTATGTCCACAATGGAATTTCCTAGGTTATCTTCCAGAGTTTTTATAGCTTTAGGTTTACATTGTTAAAGCAGGCTAAATGTGACCTGAGAAGAACTCCATACTTCAATATTTGAGTCCTTGTAGATGAACTGCCACCTAACTTAATATGTAGACAAGATTGAGAACTTAACTTAGGAGTATGCATCTGTAACAATACCTCAGTCTTGGCCAATTCCAGCAGCCATACTTCAACCACTCATACACTGCTGAGTGTTCAAATAAGGAAAATGATGAGCTGTAACCAACCCAGTTGTTTCTGCACTTCATTTCTGATTTCTGTACGTCACTTCCCCTTTAAGTCTATACATTTGTTCTGACCACGAGGCATCCCTGGAGTCTCTCTGAATCTGCTGTGATTCTGGGGGCTGCCTGACTTGCAAATCATTCATTGCTCAATTAAACTCCTTAAAATTTAATTCAGCTGAAGTTTTTAACATTCAAGTCTTTAATCCATCTTGAATTGATTTTTTGCATATGGTATAAGGAAGGGGTCCTGTTTCAGTCTTCTGCGTATGGCTGGCCACGTATTCCAGCACCATTTATTGGAGTCCTTTCCCCATTGCTTATTTTTGTTGACTTTGTCAAAAATCAGATGATTGCAGGTGTGTAGCATGAATTCTGGGCTCTCGATTCTGTTCATTGTTCTATGTGTCTGTTCTTGTACCCTTACCGTGCTGTTTTCATTACTGTAGCTTTGTAGTATAGTTTGAAGTCAGGTAGCATGATGCCTCCAGCTGTTCTTTTTGCTTAGGATTGCCTTGCTATTTGGGCTCTTTCTTGGTTCCATATGAATTTTAAAATAGTTTTGTTTTCTAATTCTGTGAAGAATGGTATTGGTAGTATAATATGAATAGTATTGAATCTATAAATTGCTCTAGGCAGTATGGCAATTTTAATAATATTGATTCTTCCTATCCTTGAGCAAGGAATGTTTTTCCATGTTTGTGTCATCTCTGATTTCTTTCAGCAGTGCTTTGTAATTCTTGTTGTAGAGATCTTTCACCTCCTTGGTTAGCTGTATTAGGTATTTTATTCTTTTTGTGTAAAATAGGTGTTTTAAATTGTATAATCTGCCATTTCTAGATCTGTTTTTGACTGATTCTTCTTCTAGCTATGGGCTATGTTTTCCTGTTTTTACTCCTTTCTAGTAAAACAGCATTGTAGATATTACCATGTTGAGTGCCTAGATTTCATTGCTTCCCTTAAAAGTGTTGACACTTGTGTTAGCAGGCAGTGAGTTACTTGTAGATCAGCTTGATCATTTGTTGGCTTGTTGTTGTGTTCTGTTTGTGTGTCTAGAGTAGCCTTTAGAACTATTTTACCCATCAAGGTGTGTCCCTTCTGGGCTGTCTCCTGGGTGCCCTAGTTGTTTAATAAGCTGTCTCCATTGTGGCTGTTTGGAATGGCTGTCTCCAGCCTGATGCAAGCACTGTGAATAGTTCACCCTCAAAGCTTCATGGCAGTTGTTCTTGCCCTGCTTTGCAAATTTCACTCTACACAGCTAGCACTTAATATTCAGCAGAAGGCTCTGGGGATCCCTTTGCAGATTTCTGGAGCTCTTTCTCTCAGCCGTCCCTCATTGCTAGTAACACGCTCTGCAAATTCCAGTTAACCTCAGCCTCTTCAGACTCGATTTCTGCCTCTTCTTTTCAGCAGAAGCCTGGGCTCTGGGTGCCCCCTCCTTGTCCTGCAGTTTAGGAAGTGCTCCAGGCAGAAAACGGTCACTAACAGAGTTCACCTCCTGTTCCCCTTATCTTGTGGATCTCAGACATGTCCAACATGTGCAAACAGTGCTCCACACACAGCTGTCCAGTTTCCTAGCTGTTTACCATGAATGTGAGTAACAGGAGCCATTTCACTGCCATGGCCAGTAGCTCTCAGTGCATTTTCCATTTGTTCCTTTATGATGAGCAATGCTGACTACATTTCTCTCTATCAAAGGTTTCTCATGCACCTTGTTATTTACAGGGGGTTTCTCTCTGTTTCTTACTAATTTATACATTAAAAAATTAATATTTTTTTGGAATATGAGTTAAAAACATTGACTCTGTTACTTGTCTTTTGAATTTGCTTTTTTTTCTGTTTTTTTCTTAATGAAATCAAATCTGTCTTCTATCTTACAAGGGTCTTTTAACAAAACACAGTAATTTTCAAGTTCAAATGGGAAAATAAACAAGCAAGAAAAGCTAGGAAAAAATACGTAATAGGAGAACAATGAGAGACCAGCCTTGACAGAACCTGTGACACATTACAAAATCTCAATAATTAATACATAATAGCAGATGTAAATATAGGAGAAAAATCAATTTACAAAGAAGAAAATTCAGAAATTAACCCCAATATATTTACAAATTTAGTATATAATAAAAATGACACTTCAATTCTATGTTGAAATGATGTATTGCATACTAGATAATGTTCATTTGGGAAGAAAAACAAACATTCATTCATAGCTTTGTGTTACAGAAAGATAAACTCCAAATTCATTGAAGATTTAGAATGTCAAATATCAAATTATAAAAGAACCAGGAATTATAGAATTTTTTTTCAATTTCATAGTGGAAAAGACCCAAGTATGGCAACAAAATTTCTTTATTTTTACATGATCAGCAATTATTTGTACAACGTACAAGTACATTGTAAAATACAGGAAAAAGTACAGATATGCAAATATGAAGGATAAAAAGCATCTATAACATTAATACTCACCAATACTACTGTCTGCATTTTGATGTATGCTTCAATTGATTCCTATTGCTAAACACGTAGACTGATTCCGCTTTTAGCTTTTATAGCCATTACTGTCAGGTGGTAATTATCTTGGGAGAGATGCTCTAGATGCTCAATACATTTTAATTACATTTATACATATATCTAGATGCTGGATACATTTGAATTAGTTCACTGGAGTGGAAACTTGTTCTTTCTGCTGCTGAATATTTCATCTACTTTATTTCAGAGGCAGCACAACTTGTCTGCTTCCATTGATGCTGCAGCCATAGTATCTGGAGTGGATTGAGTGACCCAAGGCTGCTGTATCACGACAACATTCCTTTTTGTGCCACAGCAGGGCTTTATAACCAAAGCTGGTCCAATACCAGCATCTGATGGGGGACTTGTATAGGAGCTGCCAGAAGAACTTTTTCCAAGGCACTTCTGTTTCCACTTGCTGTGGGATTTTTGTCTCCACAAGGGGAGTCTGAGAGCAAAGCCTTCGTAGGGGAACCTGGCAGGAGGTGGAGAGAGCATCTGGGCTCTGCAGAGCCAGACTGAAGTCACAAGCAGCTCTGGACTTCTTCGTCAAATGGACCAGCAACATCTTTTTCTGTTAAAGCAATTTAGACTAGATTTTCTGATACATGCAACTGAAGCACTGTAAATAATACATGAATCTTATCTCCTCAGAAGACTTTCTACTTTGAACTCTCTCAACCAAGCAGTATTAGAGCAGTCAAACAAGCAAATTCCTCAGTTGAGTTAATCTTGCAAACATCCTGCTGTAGGGAAAGGTCACGGCCTGATCTGTAAACATGGGAAGAGAGCCATTGGACTTGGGAATCAGATGCAGCCTCGCATGGCTGCAGACCACAAGACTCATCCTAGACACAGCCTATGTCACTGTGATCCAGCTGTTGACAAGGCTGGTCACAGTGAGGACATCTTCAGTGTGTCAGCTGAACTACAGAAAATGTTACAGATTCTAATCAACTTCTGATAAAATCATGCCTGGTTATAGTCACATGCAGTGAATTTCTCCGTCAGAACAAAAAGAATATGCAAATAAAAATTTGGACATAAGCCTCAAATCCCATCCTCAGCATCAAATGATGGCTCACCCATTTTTCCTCTGCTGTACCATAAGGCATATAGAGCATGACCTGATCAGAGTGCTGATGTCCCATTCTATCATACTGAGGAAGACGCAGGTCATTACTAATGAAGCCTCTTAAACCTCACATCATGGTTAGCATCTGCACTCTCATAAACGTCTTAAGTCCCTTGAATCAGGCAAAATCTCTATATTTAAATTTCTTCCTAAAAAAAGAGCGGCTGCCAAACCTCAAGCTAAGAAACTTTCAGATAAAGTTTTCTTTAAAACAAAAGTTAAAGTGTTTAAAATTTTCATAGTAACATATTTTTTTTTAATTAGAAGGGCTTATAAAATACGGGAAAGACAATTTTTACTTTGGAAACCTCAAAAGCGTAAATCAGCTTAAGATCTGGAAATAATTTTAGGTATTGATCATAGGCCTATAAACTCAATGCTAGAGTCACTGGGGGCAAACAGGGACATGAGAATTCTACTCGGAGTAAATTGCCACGTGAGGTGAGAAAGCTGACTACGATTTCCAATCTAGTCGTACGCGGAGGGTCAGGAATGAAAGCAAGAAGACCCAAGGGCCCCTCTCCTCCACTTTCATTACCAGAGTTCAGATTCCCAAACTTTTGCTTCCCTTATATTATTTCCTTCAATGGACTCTAATTATGAAATGAATACTTATAGGAAAGCAAGCTTAGTAAATTTGGTTTTCCAAGTTCTTACTGATTACATATTAATCAAATTACTAAACCTTATACTTTATGTGAAATGGAGGTTAACTCACTAAACTGATAAAATTCCATCTAAGATCAAAGGAACTAGAATGCTGCTAAAGATATATTTAGAATAAACTGAAGAAATCTTAGCCAAAAGAAAGTGTATGTATCTAATCTTTAGAGAGGCTTTCAAATGTTGCCTTAAGCTACTTTTATTAACAAAACTGTATTTTGAACCCCACTGCTTGACAACTATGGCCTTTGTTTCTTAATTCTTACCTTTCTGTGGCATTGGTTTAACTACTTTCTTTGTTTTAAGGAGACAAAGCTTGTCAGTTCTCAAAATAAAAACCTGTCTCTCTGGTCAGATCATTAACTTCCCTAGTCAAACTTTCAGACTACCATTTGAACATCAACTGCTAGCCTGAGCTTGTTTCCAGTCCCCCAACCCCAGGCTGTGGCTGGGGAAGGAAGAGGACAGAGAAAGGTTTCTCTGCTCCCTCAGCAGACAGGGACGCCCTTTATTTATTCCTGCCATCCCTCTTCTCCAGCTGAAGAGTGTGATCTCGGTACAGAGCAGGTCCACAAATGCCACACCGGTCTGATCTTTTAGAGTAAAATATGGGATCTTCCCAGAGAGAATTTTTTTAAAAACTTCCTGTGCTTAGGTCTCAAAGAGCAGAGAATTATGTCTTATCATGACGCCACTCACTGGCAAATAAACTGGTGTGCACAGGGACTTGTGAGGCTCTCAGCAGAGTCAGGGCAGCAGTTATTTCCCTTTGACTGCATCAACTTCCTATGTTTGTGTTGACATGCCAGATCCTTATTTCTGCGGAATGAGAAATCTCTTGAGAATAAAGTTTTCCTAAACAGAACGAAAGTATCAAATCACTTTTGATGAGCAAACATTATTTTAAACTTTTTTTTAACTTACAAAAGATGAGGGGTAACATTTACTAGTTTTACAGAAATTTTCTTTAAATAGAACATTAGTGAACCAAATAACCAATTCTCCTCAAACATGATAGACAGGATGGAGCCTACCACTTTGATCATTTTAACCTCCAACATAGTAATTTGTAAACATCAGTCGCTGCACAAGTATTTTAATAACAGGCCAGCCCACGGAAGTAAACAGCACCTTAGCCTCGAGACCTGTTCTCTCAACTGTGTGTACAGATTTTCTAAGTCGTTATGAATTCAGATATTCCCTACATCTCAATAAAAACACCTAGGAGAACAAGAAATCAGGACATGCATCTCCTGTAAGCAGAAGAGAAACCGAGCACCTGTTCTCTTGTGGGGGCAGCTTCGTGTCACTTTCCAACTCAGCCTCCACGGGGGCACCGGCATATTGGTTCAAGTGAAGTGAAAAGGACACATCTCTGTCCACAGTGTAAATCCCATTTCCTTACGGTGGTCAACCGATTCAGACCAGTTTCACACTTCCTTAAAGAAGGAAAAACGCAGCAGCCAGCGCCCAGGCCCAGCGATCAGAGAGGACCCGTGCTTGCCGCGACCCCGCGCTCGCCCTGCGGCCCCGCGACCCTGCGACCCTGGCGCCAGGTGTTGGGGGGACTGGCCCTTCCCTTCCGGGTGTGAGGGGCTGGCCCTTCTCTTCCAGGTTGGGGGGCTGGCAAACTCGAACCTCGCCGGCGCCCTAGCCAAGGCCTCCTCCCCGCGCCTGCCGCGGGCTCCACGCGCATTCCAAGCGCGCGCATCCGACCCAAACTTCAGAGCCGCTTCTGTGGAACGGAAGGATGGTCGCTGACACCTGGCCGTTCAAATATCAGGAAGTTAAAAATAACACGACCATCATCAACATTCCAAACTTCGGAATAGCTTTTCTAAAAATGGAAAAGACGGTGGCTAAACTTCAATCAAAATCGCTGTGGTCAAGAAAGTCCTGGGAGCTGCTCTATCTTAACTTTGGGGGGTTTGCGGTTAACAGACGCACGACCTAGAAACCCCAGAGGCATCGCCGGTTTCCCCGTCCTCCTCTTCCCACCACCGCCCAGCTCTTGAGAGGGGAGAGTGCGGCCGGACAGGTGGGCCCCCGGGTACTCACTGGTGCCCGCCCGGCCGCGGCGCCCGGTCCCGAGGCTGCCCAGGAAGAGGAAGGCGCGCTGCCCCGCCCCCCGGACAGGGAGGCCCCAGCGAGGGCGTACCTGCAGCAGGTGACGGAGGAGGCGGCGCAGGACACCTGCCATGTACGTTTCGCGGGACAAAAACCAGGCGCCCGCCGGACCGCGCTCGGGCCTTCGCCCCCAGGGACTTTGGAACCGCCCCGTCCTTAAGATCGAAAAGCCCAGGGCCCCGGGGCGGCTCCAAGCACAGCGTTGGAGGTGGGGGTCTCAGGGGGCGCGCTGGCCCCAGGCCGCCCTGGTCCGGCGTGGACCCTGCGGGGCTCAAGGCAGGTTCCCCCGCCTGACCCGCCCAGCCCCTCTAGGCAAACTCGGACGACACGCACCACAGCCCGCCACGTGCGCGAGACTCGCGCTGTGCGCCAACCCAGGTGGGCTGCCCGCGGAGCCGCCAGGCCTGAGCCCACCCTGCAGGTGACCCGCGGCCCTTCCTCCTCCAGGTACCCTTTTCCTGCGGCCCCGTCCCCTATAGGTAACCTTTATCTCCCGCGGCTCCTTCCCCTCCAAGCGACCCGCAGCCCCGCCCCCTCCAGGTGACCCCCCCCCCCAAAACACACAACCCCTCGCCTTCCGCGGCCCTACTCCCTCCAGGTGACCCCACCCCCGCGGCTCCTCCTCCTCCGGAAAACCTGCAGCCCCGCCCTTGCAGGTGAATGGCGGCCCCGTCCCTGCAGGTGACCCGCGGACCCTCCCCGCCCGCCCGCCCGCCCGCCCTAAGACCGTCACAGGACCGCCTCCGCAGGCGCACTGGAGTCGATTGCGCAGGCGTGGCTCTCCCACGCGCTGCCCTGGTAGCGTTGGTGCGGGACTGCGCAGGCGCACGGGGCGAGAGGCTGGCAGCGCGCCTGCGCCGGGTCGGCGGGCGGAACGTCACGGTCTCTCGGCGCCTCTGCGCGCGGGAAGATGGCGGAACAGGCTACCAAATCTGTGCTGTTCGTGTGTCTGGGTAAGAGGGTGCCGACTTACTCATGTTCTGACGTCCCCTCGAGAGTTGGATCGGGCTTGTGCGCTGTAGGTTGTGCCGCCGGGCTAGGAACAATGAGGGGGAGGAGGCCAGGGACTGGGAGGCCTAGAGTGTTCTAAGAGTGTCCCGCAGCGCCCCTGTTCCCCATCCGCCCCGTGCATCCGCCCAGCCTGCCCTCTAAACCTGGGTCCCCTCGCCCGGGGCTCTTGGCATCTGCAGCCACAGCCCCTACAAGCCAAGGTTCTTCTTTGCGCCTGCTAGAATCCCTCTCGTTCTCCCCCAGTGGGCCCAGGTAGGCCTGGAGGTTGTCGGACTGATGTGGTCTCTTAGGGGCCTCCTGAGTCCTATGACAACATTGTTTTGTTTGCTAGTTTCCTTAGCCCATGCTTAGATATTGATCTGAGTGAAAGGGAGGTGAAGTTTTAAGGTTTCGGGTTTTTTGATTGTAAAAGCCAAGCAAAGGAGACCAGGTGGTCCTTATATAACTTTGGCCCATGAAAAATGAAAGTGTATTTTATTAATGGCTTTTCAGGAACTTTCCAGCTTAAATTATTTTCACTCCTAGAATTTCAACACTTAGCTTATCTTACTTCAAACATAATTTACTTTCCGTTTGGTCTTCAGGGATCTTCCTTTGGTGTAGCACTACAAGGTTATATTCCTCGGTGCCTCCACCCTGAGAGGAAGGCCTAAATTGTCAGTAGTCTGGTTACTTAAAACCTTGTGTGAGTTTGCATTTCCTGCAGAGTAAAGTTTCTGTTTATTTTTACAGACTCCTCACTTTATCTCCTGTACCTTTTCCTGCCCACACCCTCGGGACACTGCCTTCCAGAACCTTTCGTTGTTCGGTGGCACTTCACATGCTTACTGAGCCTTCATTGCTGGGTGCCCATTATGCATTTTGCCTGGAAAGCCTTTTTATTTTATAAAGTCAAACCCAAATATTTCTTCCTTTGCTTTCCCAGATCATGAGTTGCTTCTTGTGATTCCTTATCTACATCTTTTATTACACAAATTTTACTATAATTATTTGATAGTCTGTTGAAATCCCAGCTAAGTTTAGTTTTGTTGAGGGCAATAACTGTGGCTTATTTTTCATTTTGTTTCCAGCTTTAGGACAATATATGATAAACGCCGACTGGGTTTTGTAGAAGTTAATTTCTGTGGAAGAAGAATTAGAAGGCTTACCTTGTGTCACATTGGTAGTGGGCATCATTTGATTTTTAAGACTCATTGAAGGCTGAATGATGAAATCAACAAGCTTATTAAACAGTAGTTTGGTTAAGGATGGTTACTAAATAATATCCCATTCCCTTATATAGTTTTGGTTGGTATTGTCGATTATGCTGGTATAATGTATCATGGTTGCTGTTAATGGGGAAGTGTATCCTTGCATATACAGTAGTCCCACTTTAGCTGTAGGGGATACATTCCAAGACTTTCCAGTGGATCCTGAAACCGTGGGTAGTACCAAACCCAATTGCTGTCAATTGGAACATGTGTCTGCTCATTTCTTCCACCCACAAATGTAATGCTGTTGCCACCTTAACTAAGCACTTAAAACTGCGGTCGCAACTTTTGCAGTTTGAGGCGAGACAGCAGACTATCAGGAATTTCTTTTTCCTTGTTTACATTTTCATGGATAGAAGATTTGTTCGTACTGTAGATCTTAGTAACCTCAGTATAAGATTTTTTTTTCTTTCTATAAGAAGTCAAAAACTTTCACCTTTTTACTTAAAGGTAGTGCTTATGGCTTCTCTTTGCCATATCTGAATTGCTAGCTTCACTACTCTTATGACTTGGGGCTATTATTAGTAAACTAAGGGTGACTTGAACTCAGGCACTGTGATAGCATCACAATGGATCTGATAAGCCAGAGGGCAATAGGTGGATAGACAGCATGGATATGCTGGACAAAGGCATGATTCACTTCTGGGGCAGGACGGAATGGGATGGCATGAGAATTTATCCTGCTACTCAGAACAGTGCACAATTTAAAACTTAGGAATTATTTGTGGAATTCTTCATTTAATATTTTCCAACTGAAGCTGACCACGGGGTAACCATGGAAAGCAAAACCTTGGAAAAGGGAGGACTACCGTATTTCAATACAATTCAGTAATTTGTTGTTGTTGTTGTTGTTGAGCATCTACTATGTGGCATGCACTCCTCTAATTGGTAGGGATATATGGAGTGGTGAACACAACAGACAAAAATCCCAGCCTCTACGGAGCTCACATTCTCTCAGTCACCAGCAAGTATTAATTGACGTGCTCAATCGGTTGTTGTGAAGATTAAGAAAAATGGAGCAGAAAAGGGGAATGGGAGTGGAGTGCAGTTTTGAGTGGGATGGTCAGGGAAGGCCCCACCTGATAGATGACCTTTGAGTAAAGACTTGAAGGAGGTGAGGAAGCAAGCCTAGGATATTTTGGAGAAGCATCCTGAATCCAGAGGAAAGCAGGTAAAAGTTTTGAAGGGAGAATACTGGCCATGGTCATGAACCGCAGGGAAGCTTCAGTGGCTGGGCCTAGTGGCCAGATACCTTTTCTCAGTCAGGATTCCTCATCTATACCTGAAAATTTAGCAGACAATTTGAGCGCCTGTTTTCTCAGTGCTTCCATTGTAGATGTATAGGGAGAAGTTAATTCCTTATATACACTGGTCCTTTAGGGCAGGAGTCTGCAAACTCTTTGTTTAAAAGAACCAGATTATAATTATTTTAGATTTGCTTCACATGACATACAGAAAGGGTGTAGCACAAAGTAGCCATCCATATGATGAACCTGGCAGTGTTCTAGTGGATCTTCATTTGTGGACATCAGAATTGGATGGAACTCTGTATAATTTTCACATGTCACAAGATACTCTACTTTTGGATTTTTTCCAACTACTAAGCAATGTAAAAATTATTCTTACCTCTGTGGGCTAAAGGCAGTGGACCATGAGCCAATTTTCAGACCCCTGTTTTAGGTCCAGCTCTTGGGAGGCCATGTGAAGACTTGGGCTTACTCTGAATAAACATTGGAGGGTCTTGAGCAGAGGTGGAAAATGATCAAATTTAAGTTTAAAAAGAAGAGTTTCAGCTGTTGTTTTGAGATTAAACTGGAGGTGGAGCATGCCCTTAATGGTTGCATTCTGAGGGAATTTGAGCAGTAAATGGCATTTTACTTGGTAGCTGTATAGAGGACAGTAAGAGTTGTATGCTTTTGAAATGTAAAAAATTTTGTTCATTCAAAGCATTTATTTGGACCCTATTGAGATTGAAGTGTAGAAAAGCATCAGAGGTTTTTCACTGGTCAAGCTAATGATGGAAAACAGTTGAGCTCCTTACTACAGCACAATTATGAAGGGTGCTTTATGTTTTTGTAAGATAGAGACTTACTAGTGAAGATGATGCAGGAGCCATGACCCAGCCAGCATGTTTGGTGGAGATAGCACATGCTGGTGGAGTCACTTTACTTCTGGGCTACACCCATACTGGGTGCTGGGTCTCTTACCAGGTATAGCAGACACAGCCCCACCCTCCCAGAGCCTATCTGTTGCCTTTTATGAGTTTCCATCCTTGAATTGAAGATGCTGAAGAAGGGTATAAAGTAGTCTGCCTAATTTGGAAAAGACAAACTTGAGACTTTACAGATTGAAATATTTTTTTAAAGGCATTTGAAGATGGAATGTTCTGTTTTTAGCACTTGTTTGATAGGTGAAACCTGAAGTACATATGGTGTTTCATTGATGACCGGGGTGCTCCATTTTTTCATAACACAATTTGGTGGCATCAACTGTCGAAATCAACAGGGCAAGCTACTGCTAGCCTTTAGGACAGTTAATAATGCAAGTTTTCGTATTGTTGTGGGGAAAGTAAGCTGTTATTTTACAGTTAAAGATAATTATTTGTAAATGTGTGGGGCTAGTCTTTGTTATATTTTTAGATGCTGAGATATTAGGCATCTGTTGTTCTGCAGTTCCAAAATAATAATTGTCTTAATTTGGAATACAATGTTTGCTGTTAAAAATATTCCCAGGGTATATGGTGACAAGTAAAAGAGTTACACATCCATGGGAAGCCTTTCAATAATTAAAATAGTGCTGATGACAATACCTGTTTAAAAAACTAATCAAAATTTAGAATGTTGAAAGGAAAAACTTCACAACACAGATTAGCATATAGAGGGCATTCAAGGCTAATTTGTTGTCTTTCCCTTTATGGTTTGTAGGTAAGATTTTTTACTGCTGTGGAAACCACAGTCTCTGGGAAAAAAGTACATAATATGCTTAGGTCTTACAATGTAGAAACTGAAGGCTGTAGTAAGGCAGTGAGTTGGTTTTCTGAACTAGGTAATTAGCTGTGTTTTACAACACTAGAAGATCTTTATTGTACTTGTTTATCATAAACAGAAGACTCTAATAGTGATAAAGAGTAAACTCTTATTTAGTGCTGCCTATTCTCACAGTTCCTCTTTTTCCTATCTGTTTCCTAAATTCAGCTCCTAATGTCTGGACTCACTATGGTGCTTTGGCATTAAGGAGACTGGAAGGCCTCAGAGCAGCCCCAGAAGCAAGGTCGTAGAAACCATCATTTATCTTCCCCAATGCAGATCATAGAAACTAGAACTCCTCTCCCGCAAAGCAAGCCATCAAACCTAGAAAGGTCACTCTCTCCCTTTTGCCTTCTCTTGAAGACAGCATTCCAGAGGGGCCCTGCCTCATTCCTGGGGGAGGAAATGCTGTGGCCCTGCTGGGTCCCTCAGTCTGCTACCATTGGATCATTCCCTTTTGTCCAGTGCCATTTCTACACAGCTGTGCATTGGTCAGCTAAGCATGAAAACCGTTTCCCCGGGTCTTTGGGTCTTCGTTTCTGAAGGCTCTTGTTAACCTGTCTTTTGTTACAGGAGTATCTTCCATGACCTTTATGATGGGTGAGGAAAGCTGCCACACCTTTCCACTCTGACGCTGTCTTGTATTTGCTCCTTCATACGAGCCTCGTACAAGGCCTCTTCAATTCAGTCATGTGCTCTTCTAGCGTTTCCTTAGCTGTGCCGGTAATTTTGGTAACTTGTAGGAAGGGTCTGTGTTTTAAACAACTTTCTGTCTTCAGGTTAGGACACAGTGCTTAGCACATAGAGTGGGCATACAAAATACGTTTGTTGAATAAGTCATATTACCCTTTTCCATAGGACTATTTCTCCTCATAGTGGCTACACAAAGTCCAAATGTTGGCCCAGTGTTTTAGGGCTCCTGTAAACCAGCCCGTCAGTTTCCAGACACTGGCTGTCTGTACCTGAAGCATCGCAGCCTCACCTGCTTAGTGCCACAATCCCTCTGAGTTAAATGCCTTTCCCTTCCTCTGTCCATTAAGATCCTGATCATCCTTTTAATATCATCTCTAATCTTTCTTTTTTCTGGTAAGAAATTTTCTTATATCTTGTTTTTGCTTTGTACCATCGTTCTTTTTCTGTGCCACTGTAGTGTATTGCTTATCAGCATTCATTTTCCCACTTTTATTATAATAAATATAATAAATAAAGTGGAGATAGAGTTCAGCTGAATGGCCTGTGATTCAACCCATTGTGTCTCCCTCTGAAAACCCCAATAAAACCTCAGAGCACTATGGCTCTGAGGAGCTTCCTGGGTTGGCAGTGCTCTTTGAATATTGTCTCATGTTGATGACAGGAGAGTAAGGTGTCCCAGAGGACAGTGGAGCTACCTGTTAGGGAACCTCCTAGAATGTGCCCTATGGGTCACTTGCTTTGGCTGGTTTTTTTGTTTGTTTTTGTTACTGTTATTATAATGAAATTATAATGGTAAGTGTTCTGCTTTCCTGAGTTTGGGGAGTAATTCTAGGGAATTATCAAACCTGAGGGAGCCCTGGGGAACCTGGATTTCTCACTTGCTGGTCTGAAGTAAGGGTGGCCCTGGTGTCGACGTCGTGGTGTGGAGAGTGGTGTCCCTGACCTTGGGCTGCTGATGCCTGGATCTGTAACCCTGGGCTCAAGGCTTTGCGTGTGATCGCTCAGTAAATGTAGGTGTTGAATTGCTGTTTATGCTTAAATGCATGTTTGTGTGTTTGTGTATTGTTTTGTGAAACAGTAGTCATCCTTATGTGTGACATACTTGAAAATACATACAGTTGACCCTTCAGCCACAGGGGTTTGAACTTTGAAGGATTTATTCGAGGAATTTTTTTTAACCAAGCACAGATGGAAAATACCGTGTTCTATGAATGAGAAACCCATCTATACGGAGGGCCGACTTTTCCTGTACTTGGGCTCCACATTCGCAGGGGCCAACTATAGGACCTGAGTATGCATGTTTTGGTATACTGGGTAGGGGTGGGAGGGTGTCCTGAACCAGCTCCCTGAGTCTACTGAGGGACAGACCACAGTATTTTATTTTTATTCTGTTGTATTTCATTTTAAAATAAGCTGGTTGCAACCCACTTCATTTTCGTGATTCACTCCTGGATCATTAGTAGCAACTCTTTAAACAATAATTTTGGTTGAAATTGTTTTTCTGATATCTTTGTCATCTATACTTGGAGTACTTGGTTGGTTGGTGTCAAATCACTGAACTTGAGCCTGACGGGCTGTTCTCCAGCAGGGTCTACCCTCACTGGTCGGACAAAGGCGTCAAAGGATAGTGTTGGCCTTTGTTTTTCCTGAGGGATAGCACAGCCCCCGCGTGTCAGGTGTGTGAAGAGGGGGAGCTGACATGTGCCCTTCCATCCAACCTAACCCTCTGTTTCCCTGCCCCCCCCCTTTTTTTTAAAGGTAACATTTGTCGATCACCCATTGCAGAAGCAGTTTTCAGGAAACTTGTAACCGATCAAAACATCTCAGAGAATGTAAGTACCATTCATTATCTTAAAGAGGCCAACCTGAACTCCTCTGGGCAGGAAATTGCCAAAAAAAAAAAAATTCCATGTTTCTTCCCCTGCAGTGGAGGGTAGACAGCGCAGCGACTTCCGGGTATGAGATAGGGAACCCCCCTGACTACCGAGGGCAGAGCTGCATGAAGAGGCACGGCATTCCCATGAGCCACATTGCCCGGCAGGTACCGTCCTTGGACTTGAAGATGTGTGTTTTGTGTTTCAGTGGGTTATTGACAGCGGTGCTGTTTCTGACTGGAACGTGGGCCGGTCCCCAGACCCAAGAGCTGTGAGCTGCCTAAGAAATCATGGCATTCACACAGCCCATAAAGCAAGACAGGTAGACAAGCTCTTGTTCAATTTCTAATATGTAGAGTCCAGTAACTTGAGAAGTAGTGGAAGGATTAACCAGACTTGTATATTAATGAATGTGTTTATTTAGGGTGAGCTTAACCAGCTACAGTGTGTCCATTTTGTTTCACTTCTGGTTGCACGGTGTTGAAAGACTTGCATGACTTTGGAATTTACTTATTAAAATGCACATAAAGGCTAGGTAATTTATAATGAGAGAGCCTGACTGCGAGCTGGGGCTGAGCGGTGCTCTGTCTTCTGTTCCTTCCTGCATAATTTTTATTAAACATTTAGGCCATAGGAATTATCCTGCCAATATTGCAAGTTTATTGCTAGAATGAAGTTATATAATATATACGAAAACATTTTTTCAACTGTAAAGTGCCTTAGTAATATAGGGTAATACCAACAACATTATGGGCACATAATTATAGTCTATTGTGCCACACTTAAGTTTGGAGTCTAATAAAGTCACAATCAAATTCTGCAATTTCAATTGAAGGTAATCTTGTCTTTATATTATAAATTAGAAGCTAAAGTTGATTTTTCTAAGAGTTCTTTATTTAAATGAAGTACTCTGGGACTGACCATTTCAGAAATGGAACCTTCGTTGGTCAGGTGATTAAACATTTTTATACAATTTATCCATCCTAATCTCTTCAGGATTTGCATATCTTGCCAGTTTCTACTGGCCATTGTTGAAAATATATTTATTTGGAGAAGTCCAAAGTCAAGGGTCTCATGGGGCTGTGAGGTCCTTCTTGCTGCATCATCCTGTGGTAGAAGGTAGAGGAGTCAAGAGAGGGCCCCAGAGTGAGTGAGAGCGAGAACTAGAAAAACAGGAAGAGGGAAGCAGAGGAGAGAGAGAGAGGACCCATCAGTGTCAGGAGCCCACTCCCAAAATAGTGGCATTAATAAAGATCCTACCTCTCACTATTGTCGCATTGGGGATGAAGTTGCCAACAAAGGAACTTTGGGGGACACATCCAAACCATAACATAGGATTTAAATAATTTTACAGAGTTACAGAGTTCTGCTACTGAACCGTTTGAGATCCCTGTTCTGAGGTCTCGTCACTTTCCAGTTTTAGCGGGAAGACAAGTGGCAAGTGGCAGGAGTCTGCAGATTGGGGCCTGCACCTTTTTTATGAACAGTGTTTACTGGAACACAGCCAGACTTCTTCATTCACCTGTAGTGTTTGGCTGCTTTTGTGCCAGTGCAGCAGAGCTAGAGCGGCCTCGTGGCCCACAAAGCCTGATTGTCACTGGAGCACTGGTTTTTTATATGGGGTTTCTAGTTGTTTTTAGTAGTAGGGGTGATTTGCCACAAGCTGTTTCGTTTATAGCTGCAAGTGGAAATCCTTTACTGTGCATTTGTTACATAAGTTATAGCTGTTTCTTTCTCAATTACTGTAACATCTAAAAATTATGTAACAGTTACTAAGTCTTTTTTTATGAAAAATTTACAATTAGTCCAGAATTTAAAACAAGTTTAGTATTAAATCCTAGGGCATTTCTCACATAACTAATTTGGAGAAATAATATAATACTGTTCAGGCATGGTGGCTCATACTTATAATCCTAATAACACTTGGGGAGGTCAACATTGCTTGAGCCTAGGAGGTCAAGACCAGCCTGGGCAACATAGTGAGACCCATCTCTACAAAAAAATTTAAAAAATTAGCTGGGTGCTATGACATATGCCTGTAGTCCCAGCTGTTTGGGAGGCTGAGGTAGGAGGAAGGCTTGAACTCACGAAGTTGAGGCTGCAGTGAGCTGTGGTCACACCACTGTACCCCAGCATTGGTGACAGAGTGAGACGTTTTCTCTAAAAACAAAAAGGAGAAAAAAATTTCAGTATTGTACTTATTCTCGATTTTGAAATAAGTCAATGTCATGGGATTGTTGACGAAATACAGTCTTTTCTAGTTACTGGAGGTGCATACTAAAAGCCAAAGTTTCTCATTTTTTAGAAGAACAAGTATATTAGGAAAGTTGCACTTTCCACCTTTGTTCCGCAGTATGTATGTTTGTGTTTCTTATTCTGCCATTATTTATAGTAGTCGAAATTCATAAAATAATCTTTTCATTTGTATTTTAAGTAGGTGTATTTATAGATTATATCAGAAAACAATGATAAGCTTTCAGGTTACAATCAGTAGAAATACTGAGTGGCATTCTCTTCTGTGTGAGGTTTAAATTATGGCTATTCGATCAAAATAAAGGAGGATTGTCGGTTATTACTCTTGTGTTTCTTTCTTAGTGACCACCTCTGACCACCCAACTTAATACTTCTCCTCCTCCCTGCCCCAAAGCTGTATGTATCTCCTCTCTGTATCTCCAGGGCATCTGTGCCTCCTGTGTGTTGCCTGCCCCCGTGTGGAAGGGCAGCTCCATGGGACATGGCTCTGTCTGCTTAGCTTGGTGTTTGTCACTGGGGCCCAGGATGTTCAGTGCTTGTGGAAGGAAAAATAGAGTAGAATAATGAAGGGGATTAAATATGTGACATTATAGTATGTTGACTGTATTATACACTTACTAAGGAATCGAAGCTGCTGTATAAACATTGTGTCTACACATTATACTATTTTATGATTATTGTAGGGAACTTTATAATACAAAATTTCTTTGCAGTGCAATTTTGAGAAATAGGTTAACTCTATTTTAACTTAAAAGTACCCTAAAAATTATTTAATTGTTAATTAGTGAGCAACAGGCTCAAATATTGCAGTTTTTTTTCTTTTAGTATTGCTTTGCATCCTCTAGGCTTGAATGGTATAAACACTGTATTTTGACTTCTTATTCAATTTTAGATTACCAAAGAAGATTTTGCCACATTTGATTATATACTATGTATGGATGAAAGCAATCTGAGGTAATCCTATTTTTGAAGAATATTTCTGTTCAACTCTCAATTCAGCAATGGGCCAAAGTAATTTGTTGTCCAGATTTACTTTTTCTGTTTTAAAGGTTTTAATAGTCGGTGATGGTCACCATATGTAGAATTATTTTATTTAGAACAGCAAAAAACTTAGTAATCTAGAATTGTCTCTTAGGTATTTACAAGGAAATACACCTTAGAAAAGGGAAAGCCCGGTTATTAGTAGCGTGATTTAATTGGAAAACTAGCTTGGCTGTGATAGTTTTGTATCAGGCACATTGTTCTGCATGAGAATGATTTTGATATTTTTGCTGTAATGATTCCTGGACAGGGCAGTGTTTTATTGATTCTGAGGCCAAAGCTCTGCAACCATAGGTTCCTATTATTACCCCATCTTGTGAAAGAAGGAAATGAGAAACGGTAATGTTAGGTTATGTCCCCGAGTTCACACAGCTAGCGTGTGGTGGATGTCGTTGGATTTAAGCCTAGGCTCAGTGAGGAAGGGCCCTGCCGTATGCACCCCTGCCTCAGTCACCACCCCCCTGACCTGCCCCAGTCCCCTGTTCAGGGCGTCGTCAGGAGCAAATCATAATGTAATGTCACTCCAGGATTCTGATTTGCATCACTACTTATTCATAAATATTTCATGTTTTTGATGAAGATAAACTATTTGTGCTTTTAATTACTTTTGTACAAATCAACAGATAGGGATGCACTAGTTGCAATTATTTTTTATTAGGACCTTCATTAAAATGTATGCATTTTTTAATTTTTATTTTTCAGTCCTTATTCTGTTCTGTTTTTGCTGACACCATAGCTTATGGGCATTGTAAAAACACCTTTTTAGGAGACCCCATTTGCTTTGACTGGCACTGAGCACTGTGTTTCTTTGTGTGTGGGGCAAACGGAGTTCCTGCAGCCTCACGTTTGCACGTGCTGTTCCTCTGCCTGGAAGCTCCTCCTTGCTTCTTGGGTCATTCGGCTCCTATTTGCCCCTCGTGGGTCAGCTTAAATTCATTTCTTGATAGAGGTGTTCTGCTACCCTGTCACTAGGCCAGATTGTGCATTAGACTTAGGCCTGCGCACAGTTCTCGTCCCTGCACCTACTCCTGACCTGCAGAACCTCGTGCACGGGAGCTCTTGGCTTTCCGTTCCCACATAAAGCACATGCCTGACTCATCAATTCATCTGTCGCAGGTGCTCAGTCGAAATTTGTTAAATAAATGGAGGCGCTTAGTTAAGTTTGCCTTTTTCTTTTGTAGCAATGTGAAAGCTAAGGGTGGAAGTCTAGAGTGAAGCTGAGTTTTCAGCTTGGGCAGAGGCTTGAGGAATAAAAGATGGAAGAGTAATTAAGGAATGAGTCGTGTTGCGGGAAGTGCTGTGTCAAGACACCTGAGGATGGAATTGGTAGCCCTCTGTTTTGGGACTGGTTCAGATGGTGTTTTGGGTTCCTTTCTATCACCTTTGTTTTATCTCTGAAACTTGATTGTCTCAAAATGTATTTTGTGGGAGAAAATATAATTATTGTATATTTTGTGTAACAGAATCAGAATAAGGTGCTGTTACAAACTCTCTTGTTTAGAGAGAGAGCAGTGGCATACAGCTGCAGAAGGGGCCACATGGGCCTGCTGAGTGTTCCGTTTCATTTCAAATGAGGTCATTCTGTCTTGATTTTGATATGGATGTTTCATAAGACCCTAGCAGATGTCCCTGTTTAACTTGAAACCATAGATCAGAAAACTAAGTTCATATTTCAATTTTACAGAGATTTGAATAGAAAAAGTAATCAAGTTAAAACCTGCAAAGCTAAAATTGAACTACTTGGGAGCTATGACCCACAAAAACAACTTATTATTGAAGATCCCTATTATGTAAGTACAGTTCACGTTTTAGGGCTAATATGAAGACCCAACACGTCTGTATCCTGCCATACTAAATAACAGATTAGATTGTGTTAAGGATGTTTTTGTTATGCAGGTTTTGCCATTTTTCTCTTTTTCCTGTCCATTTAGGGGAATGACTCTGACTTTGAGACGGTGTACCAGCAGTGTGTCAGGTGCTGCAGAGCGTTCTTGGAGAAGGCCCACTGAGGCAGGTTCGTGCCCTGCTGCGGCCAGCCTGACTAGACCCCACCCTGAGGTCCTGCATTTCTCAGTCAGTGTGTAATCACGTTCCAGAGCCCAAAGCCCCAGCTCTTTGTTCAGTTGACTCTTAAAAAGTAATTGTAGATGGAAATCGGTTGTGTTTGGCAGAAGAATCAATAAAAATCTTTGATTCAGACAGTTTATGGGGTATATTAAGCATTCTTAGACTAGTTGAACATCTCACTTTGCCCCAATTACAAAAATAGTAGAACAAGCAACATAATGAAGGGAAACCTCACTTGAAGGCCCAGGTCAACATCGAAGCCCGTTGAGACTTAGATAATCGAGTCTACCTCTTCAGTAGGTTTGTGTGGATGGCCTGATGGAGGGCAGGTGCCCTCTGCTCCCCAGTCCTACCTCTCTCTTCCCCAGGGCCTTTTATAGATTGACAGTAGCCCTCTCCATAGGAGCTCACAGTCTAGATTAGAAGTGTTTTAATTTATACACGCCCATAGTGCACACTTGTATATTGAAAAGATAGGGAAGAGAGAAACATTTATGGAATCAGTCGTTGCCACCTTCAATACTTCATGATTTTTGTTGAGTTTACTTCACGAGGAGGTCAGCTCATTGGCTCCCATCCACTTTGCCTCTGAAACTTAATTACATCCAGAAAGGACACTTGTATGCTAGTCTATGGTCAGTTGAGGAATACGACTGTTTTTATATGCACATGTAACCCAAATGTCCAATCTAAATTGGCTTATTTTTAAAAATAATTTTAAAAGTTGAGAAAAGTGTTATTATTTGGCATGCTTAAATATTGAATAAGTATTCTTCATCAGCATTTAATAAATGTATAGGCAGATATAAGGTAATTTCTGTGTATTTTGAGATAATGTCAAAATCATGATTTTCAAAATAAACTGGGGAGTTATAAAAATACAACTAGAGATATAAATCTGGTGTCTGCCTGTTTTTTTATTGACAAGTAAGGAAGCATTTGAAAACATTGTATTGTCCTTTTTACATGGTCTGTGATGTTAGGTGTGCATATTTTATCTTCAGGATGAGGAAGTAAAATGATGAAAATAAGCACATTGCTGCCCCATATCATCATGTCTAGTTTCTGAAGGAAGTTTGAGGTTCTATAGCTGGAAATGTCCTTGCCTAATACCATCCTCTGGACATGTTGCCTCTATGCTGCGCCCTCCTGTGCAGTGACGCACAGCTGCCTGGCCAGGACATCTGCACTCCTGACCTCAGTATCATGAGGGTCCCAGGCAGTGCCAGGGGGAGGAGACACATTTGATCCTTGACTCACTAGTGCCTGGAGGATGAGCTGTTGCCAGATGAAAGTGAGTAGTTTCCCCACTGTACCACGTGGAAGTGCCAGGCTGTCTTCATAGGAAGAAAGTTGGCAAACCCAGTGAGTCTTGCTCTTGTTGGAATTACTCAGACATACAGAAAACTGAGGGGATTAAATATTAATAGATTGGATATTTGAACATGATATCCTTAAAACATAAAAAATTGGGAAGAAAAGGTCAAGTAATGAGCTGTAATTAGAAAACAGGATTAAATAAGAGCACTTCAAAAGTTACACCCTGCTTCATTCAGTAATTGCTTTTAATCTCAAAGTCAAAATTTCTTACTCTTCTATTCCTTTATGTTTGGAAATAAAATCCTATAGTTTTTCTTTAATGTTTATCTCTATAAATACAGATCCTCAAACAAATCCTAGGACTCTTGACTATTCTGTCCTTAACGACTACACCCAGATGATACCATCTGCCAACAAGGGCTCATATGAATGGAGAAACTCATTGCTTTGCTGAATTCAGCTTTTTAAATTGGATCCGATTAGATTTGTTTAAAATACGTCTATGTGTAAAATTCTGAGACTGCCTAGAAGTCTTAAGGTTCCTCCTAGTTTAGCATTTTCATGATTACAGAATCGCTTGGGAAATAATGGATACAACCTTATTTGGAATATTTCCCAGCAAATCAGGGACTATCTTAGGAAATTATGTCACCAATATATAGTAGCCTCTACTTTAAAAAATGCTAATTATCCCTTCGAGAAATTCTTAGGCTTCAAGTTTTCATTTGTTTATGGCTTTTATATTCTGTGACCTTTTGCCAGTGTCATGATCTCTCAGTAAATCAGAAGTCACGGATTCCCAACAGTGAACCTGTTAAAGAGGTAGAGAGTCACTTTGAAAGACTATTCATTATAACAAACACTTCATTTATTACTTGTGTTTATTTACAGTATTTACATATTGCACAATAGCTGGAATACTATTTTACATTTATTATACAAAGGACCAACAGAATTAGCCACAGATTTACACTCCACTGTCTCTAAAACATGACCGAAATTTTAATTTTTCATGCCGTTCCAAATAATACTCTGAGAATTTAGCAGTGAAAGTAATGCAGAATATCAAATTATGTTATATGAAAATATACTTTAAGATTCTGCTTACGTTTCTAAAGAAATATTTTTTTGCTAATCAAGAAAACGAAATATTCTCTGTGTTTTATAGCACTACACATCAAATGTGGAGCATTCCTTTTGTGTTTTTTTTAAAATAAGAGTGACAGATATCACTGTCAAGTACACTGATTTATCGAATATATATCTGCAAACTGTCAACAACATACAAAACTCAAAGGACTTATGGAAGAGTCTGTCTGCAAAAATAAATCTCTTGTCCATGAGGGGATGTGTATAAAGATAGTTCTGTTTCCCTGTTGGTTTCCAAGGCACTTCTCATGGCTCCTGGTGTGCTGCTCCTGTACAGTCTGCTCACTGCTGAAAACAAATACATTGCGTTTGATATGACTATCCACACTTCTTACTGTGAATTCCAGAAGACCTGTCACTTCAGTTAGGGGACACAACATGTTTATAAATGAGTGCATCTGTATTTCTCTGTGTTCCAAAAAGTGTAGTCTATTGTATTTTTAAAAATGCCTTCTTTCTGCAGTTATTACATGGCTGCGATGCTAAAGCAATGAAAATCATCACAGATACATGTGGATGCTTATTAAAGCTTGAAGAAGAATGCTTAGTCTTACATGTGCTATCAGAATCCTCAGTAGTCCAGGCCACAGGGATTTACCTGGAAGTTCTGCAACCTCAGTGTTCACAGGGTTGGTAAAGCTAATAATCAAGATTAGACATTTGTTTCTAGCATTCTTTGTTGGAATATCTAAACCATTGGTATTGTATTTATTTTTAAAAGAATGATAAACTTCAAGGTTACTAAGATTAGGCTGCATTTGGGAGAGTACACTAGGTACTAGCTACTCAAAACTCCATTTCTTTGACAATGTTCTAGAGCTCAGTCTTCTGATTAACTGACCTGTAAGTCCGGACAATGAAGTGTATCTGTGACTGTTAGGGAGGGTCGGTAGGGACATTGTTCTCTTTGGCCTGAAGAGGTCTATGAATGAGCTTCAGAACACGGCAAATGGATTTGCTCTGAGATGAGGAGGGCAGAGCCCTTCCTGCTAACGGCCTGCTTTTCTCAGGCTCTGGGCCTTTCTTTACAAACACAAGGTCATGGTTTACAGTCTTGCCCTGCCGTCCTTGTGTGTCAGGACAGAAGTGCATGTGGCAGGTTGTTAACCAGCAGAACCGGGACTGCAGGGCCTTCCTGATGCCACACCGTCAACACGAGTGTGGGCACCCTGGGACGCCTGCCCTGCCCTCTGGTGTCTCACTGAGGTCTGCAAAGCACAGAGAAACCCCGGACTGTATCTACACTGTGGTGACCAGCCACAGTAACAATTTGCTGCTGCTGTTTTAAAACTTTTGGAATTTGAAGAAATTATCTTTAAAAAATAGAAGTTATGAAATTATAGTTAACAGGGTATCAATATTTTAAACTTTACCTATCTCTTGGCCAAAATGAACCCAGTTACAGCTGTGACACCTGTGGCTGTCAAGCAGGTGGCCTTTTGGGAACAGAAGCTTGCGAGCCTGGGCCTTGTCTTGTTACCTTTACCTGCATCTCATCGTCAGTCAGGCTCTGATGTGGTTGTCCGGTGATGGGGAGAGTGATGTGAAGGGTGCTGGGGACCATCAAGGGGATTCTGCCACAGCTTGTCTGCAGGCCATCACTGTGGTGTTTGCAAAGCATGACGTGCCCACACAGAGACCCATACAGGAGCCTGAGTCCCACTGACATGACCACGTCCTTCGGTGTAACTGCACCTGCCTCCAGCAGCAGCCAGCAGAGGGGAGGCAGGGGTCGGCTAATGGGCATGTGGACGGAGTAGCTCTTCCAGTGGCTGAGACAGTGGGGAATTGGCTTTTCTCACTTGTAAGTAAGTGGAAAATTTCCAAGGATGTCTCTGGCCCATCTCTGGGAACAATGTGTTTAATTATAAAGAAATGCCTAAAAAAAAAAAAAATTCTCATCTCCCCTGGCATATCACCTTGGGTGACAGGAATGTACATCTGTTCACTGATTTAAACAGAAGAAAGTCCGTGTGACACACAGGCAGTGGATGAGCAGCTCCAGAGAAAGAGCAGGGATGTGGGGAGACATTACTACACAGCACTTACCAGCTTTGACTGGCATTGATACCTTCACTATCTCCAAAGAAAAAGTGCAGTGAAACTGTGCAAAACGCAGTCTCAACCCGCCATTACCCGCTGGCCTCCCTCCCCCAGTGCCATTCCTCTTATTAGCAGCAGTTTCTTCTACTGGGAAAGATGGAGTGGAGGATGCAAGGGCAGGACCCGCCATGCCTCCTGCCGGTGTTGGGGTCATGCACCCAACCCTTCTGCTGCTGCTACCTAAATGTTCATAAGCACTGCCTCTCCATAGAGAGCACATCTATATAGGAAAGAGCACTACCCTACCCTCATCCATTTTACATGAGACAAACTAGAGTAACCACTAGAAAAATATTCCCTTTTCATGAATGTGCTCCAGACAGCTATCAATGGGCAGGAAGCCTGTCTTTCTTGTGCTGGTGTAGCCAGCATCTGGCAGTGCCCAGACATACAAGACACGTAGTAAGTATAAAATTGGTGAAATTACAGTTGCATTCTGCTGTCTAAAGTGACTGAATTCTGTGGCATTTGTGTCAGGAAAATAAAACCTTACCCTTCAAAACATCCGCTGATGGTTGGTATTACATGTTGCATATCAACCCTCAAGGGGTCAAGGTGCAAAGTTTAGTTCATAAACGTGGTATGCACTTACATTTTTACTATTAGAGGCTATGAAAAAAAACATTGATAGAAACATTTAAAGAGGATAGCTGTTCTTTATGAGCTTATGACTACAACTCAAACATTTACCAGATGTGATAATTTGAATTTACATGGACAATGTTGGTCATCTACTCACTTGTGTTAGTGAATGAATGAATGCCTCGAAGTAAACAGGGACAATTTTAGTCTGCTCCTGGCTTATGCACTCAGTCACATACTGAAACTGGCTGACTTGCTGTGTTTCAGAGCAGGACCCACTTAGTGCCCATGTGCCATGCAGTGAGCAGTTAACAACAGCTGCCTGGGCACTGTAGACAGGCCAGTAGGGCGGCTTTCAGCACTGAGATAAGAGTGTTGTGCCATCTCTACTTAGAATATGGCTACCTCAGCCAAAGAACCAGTGTTCCCAAACTCCCATGAATTTTTCATGTCCCAAGCGGGATTCCCATCTTTGGTATGTGCTCCAGTGCGCGTCTGTCCAAGCTTACCTTATCCTCCATGCACACTGGACTGACAGCCAGCCGGGTAAGAAGCCTGGCGCATCTTTTATAGTCTATGGTGAAAATATATCAGACCCTTGTCAGTTCCTTAAAAAACAAATCGCATTTTTTTTGCAAGTATATCAGCTACTAAAGCCATTTATTTCTTTAAATATCTGAATTCCCTGGAAGCAATACGGAGTCTAATCTGCAGGCATGCATTCTAAGTTGTTGACTTAATAATTTATGGTGCTTCAAGGGCTTAAGCTTCAATGGCAGAAGTTGGATGATGTAAGTGGGGCTGCGGAGGGAAGAGGGACAGACACAAAGACTGCATGGCTGAGCTGGCTGCCCATTGCTTCTCTCAGAAATAACTTCATTTCGCTTCCTACGTGACAATCCTTCCGTACCCTTGTGCTACTTTGAGGTCATGTGCAGGCTGAATCCCAACTTGAGTTGACCATAGGACAAAGCCTTCTACCTGTAAATTCTAAAGAAAGTGGGTCAAAAGTCAGGCAGCAGAGCAGAGGCCTGGAGTGGAAGGCAAGCAGAAGCAATGTGCCTGTTTCTAAGCGCTGGCTGATACTCCTTGGTATCGTACACAGTCTCCCATTCCACTATTCTGACCGTGCTGCCTATGGAAATTGAGAAGGTGTAATGGGCATGGCCATAAGGGAAAATATGTCCTCAGGGTGAAGATCTATGGAAAGCTGCAATCGTTTGTAAATTATTACAGTTTATTTCTGAATAACAAAATCCTACTTAAAAGTGGAAGAATTTATCCCCAACTGAAAATCTGAATTGAATGGGCAGATTGACAATGATAAATGTGTACAATATGTTAGTTAAGTAGCCAGCTCTACTTCCAAAAATATGCCTTCTAAATATTTATGGCACATATTGTTAGGGATTTTTCAAACAGAAAATGTTTTTCAAAGGTGCCAAACAGTGGCACTGGGTCATCTGAACGCCTGGCTTTCTCTTTCATAAGCAGCACCATGCTTTTTAGAATGTAGTTTTCCTAAACTGATTCCACATCATGGATGCAGTGGAGTCTGTGATTTCAATGGCTGATCTAATCAATGAATTGTAAAGACTTCCACTTGGGCCATGTCCAGGGTCCCAGCTGACCACATCCTGCTCAACCCAGCCCAACCCAGGTGTTTTCAGCAATGTCTTGCAAACCTTCATGTGCAGACCAATCATCTGGGGATCTTACTGAATGCAGATTTTGTTCAACAAGTCTAGATGGGACTTAGTTCTGCATTCCCAACAAGCTCCCCATGGGACCACACTTTGAGAAGGCACTAAAGTTCCTTCAGGTCTGATATTCCAGGATCCCAAGGATTTTCTTTTATACAGCCTAACGCAGTAAAAAAGTGGTCCAACTTCAGCTCTGCAGTTCTTTATGGGCTAAGAAGAGGCAGAAAGCAACAAAGTGGCCACCCATCTCAAGGCACAGATCTCTCAGCCTTCTCCCTCTGCATGGCCCAGGGTGAGCTGTGATCAGGAGTTTAGTAGGACAAAGCCGAGCTGCTGTGAGCAAAAGGAGGTATCCAATGCAGGCACAGCATGATGCCTTGGAAAAAGGCCTGCAGAGTCAACCATGAGATCTGTGCTTTAGCTTTGCTGATATCTGACAGCACAAAAGCAATTCTTCATCCATAAATGAAAAGATGAGATTGAATGACTCAGAGGTCACTTCCAAATTTGGAATCTATGATCCTATTACTGTAAGGAAATAGGTAATATAAAATATATGCACATCAAAACAATACAAATGACAAGATTTTCTGGCCCCAGGAGCCACATTAATGATTCCCAAACAGGTGATTACATTCCAAAAGAAGAAAACAGGAGAGTACTAGTGTGCCAGGTCCACATGGAAGGGTGGGGCCCAGCACCGAGAATATAAAAACTCTTCAGGAAGTGTGTGCTGCTGGCCTTGGCGTGAGGATGGTGTTGCTACAGGTATGGTCAGAGGGGCCGAGGCTGCGTTCCATGCATCTTTGTGCTGGTGGTGTGAATGCTAAACGTGCATGTGCCTCAGCCTTGTCCAAAACGTGCTGGTGATGCTACTTCAGTGGGCTAAGGTTCATTGGCATGCACCCGGCACACAGAAGAAGCCCTATAAATGATGGTTATTATTATTTGAAGTAATTTTGCTGCCTAAACAAAGAAAAGCACTTATACTTTGTGAACATTGGCTTTTTGTTTGTTTTTGGAGAGGGAAGGCAGGACAGCAAATCCGGTCTGCTGCCTGGTCTGGCTGGAGAGCCCTGATGACAGCAGTTAGCAGGATGCCTAGTGTTTCTGCATGACTTTTCTCCTGTGAGCCTTAAATGAAATGAAAGTTGGGGTCCGAATTTAAAAAAATGGGTTAGGGCCCTATCACTGTAGCTAATAAGGCTTCAGTGAAGAGAACAAGGAGCTACTTTTGGAGAAATAAAATGTTTTGTTATGAATAAATAGCCAGAAGCAGGTTAGGAAGACTGAAAAGAAACAGGAGAGAAAGCTACTGCTGAGAGCTATGTTGATAAGGGCAGCTCTGCATTTCTGAAGGAGTGATGGAGCCAGCCAGAAAAACAGTTTTGAAATCACAATGAAATTCTTGGGTGATGAGGTTATAATTACTGATGGGAAGAAAAAGTCTCTGGTCGGAGCAGTGGAGATGATCCAGGTCAATCTTATTCTTGGAGTCAGTTTAGCAACTCATTCTTAACATCTGTTTGACTGCCATAGTAGAGTACACACAAACATGGGCATTGGAGGAGAATTAACAACAGGAGGAGAATCGGAGTTCAGCCCATCCCAAGAGCCTATTATTCCAGTGACTGTAAATAATTTCCAGTTTGGCGTTAGCTGATGCAGAAGTTAGTTATCTTCTGCAATGGTCTGGCGATCTTGGCCCCTAACTCCATAGTGAGGAAGGAATAGGCAAATTTGAGCTAAGAAGGCAGGGACCTATATGAGGAAATGGAAAGAGAGGGGAACCGCTGCCTGCACTGCTCTTGCATTTTATAAAAATCCAATGCTGTTACTTACATGCAGGAATGGTGCAGTCTCTGGTGTTGTGATAAAGTCTATGGAAGTGTTTGCTGCACTTTGGACTAAAATAAAGAGGGCCTGGAACACGGAAGAAGAAACAGATCATGAAGACACACAGGTGAAAAGGAGCTCTGGGAGAGGTGAGGAACGAGGAGAAAACTTACCTGTAAGGTGTTTTAGAAACTTGTCCTTCATCCTCAGATCTCGAGGAACAATTTCTGTTTCAGGGAAAAGAAAGTATTATATTACCTGAAGGAAGCATTTTTAAAAAATGTGATCTTAAGTGAATGTTGAAGAAAACTGGAGCTCCATATTAGCCAAGTTGCTTTGCACAAAATAAAAAAGATTGGGGCCCTGGATTGCAACACACGACAGTGAAGAAGACTCAATATCAGGGACATTTACTTTCCTTGAAATAACGGTAACTACTCCTGAAGCTCAAGGGTTATGTCTGCTCTCTACCCCGTGGGATGCAGACAGAGACCACGAAGTTACAGAGGTAAGAAAACTTTTTTTTTTCTTTTAAACATTTAACTTCCAGTGAATAAGTCACTTTTAGGCACTTTAGTTTTAAGGACCTTGGGAATCAAATCCCACAAAACTTCCAAGTTTTTAGAGAAAACCTGACCCTTCAAACAAAAAAATGGGTTATAGAACATTACTTTTTCTAGATAAATATTTAGAATAAGGATTAAAAGACGACGTTTCAGTGAGGTGTAAATTGGTGGGAATATGCATGAAGCTGGTTTGTAGGGTAAGAATCCCACGGAAAGACTGTGCCAAGCAAACTTCTGCCACCAGGGTTCTCTGCACACGGTGGGTGGGGAGAACCCTGCAAGGGCGTTCTTCTTGAGTTCAGCTTTGTTTTTGCGTGTTTACGGCCCTCTCCATCTTCACTCCCCTGTTCAGGGCTCCTGGCTGAGCCCCGACTGTGTGTGAAGTCAGGCCCTCTGAAGAGGGGCATTCGCATCCACATCTGACCCCCTAGTGAGAGTCTTCATTCACTCCTAACTTGACGCAGCCGGGATAAAACTGACCTTATCATGTTTGACCTGATTGTGTCACAAAAGCATTAGACGCTTTCATGCTTTCCTGGGAAATTCCCCGTGGGCCACTACTCTGGGCAGGGCCATGAAGGAGCCTGGATGCTTCCTTCTCAGTTGAGAAAGCTTTGCTGGAAATGCTTCCATTTCCAAAGTGACGGGTGACAGTTTCGTGCGGAAACCACCGACTAGCGCCGCAGCTCACGCGCGCCAGGAGGAGACCGGGCGCTTCTCCGCCAGGCCTCACGAGCGGACCTATTGCTATTTTCTTTTTCTTAAAAAAAAAAAAAGGAATGCTGCTGTTCAGTGGTCAAAATTGATGTGTCCTTTTGAAACGTGTTTCTCAAAGACAATTCTATTTCCCAGCAGCCCCGGCCCTCGGGCGCGCTCGGCCCCACTCACCCACTCGCTGCTCCGGCGAAGGCCCCAGCCCCGCCGCCTCCGCGCGGCCCAGGGCGCAGTCCCGCCCAAGGAGCTGCAGGCCCTTGTGCTCCGCCGAGTGGTGCTTCCGCAGCTCCTGGACAAGCTCCACTACCAGCCGCAGCAGCGCCTGTCCGTCCGCCGGCTCCCGGGGCTCCGCGCCCCCTCGGCCGCGCCCCGCCGCCCCCAGCACCAGCAGCAGCCCCAGGAGGAGGGGGCGCCCGGGTCCGCGCATCGTGCGCTCGGGGCCGCGGGGCTGGGAGTCTCCGACACGCGCCGGGAGCTGGGCTCGCTGCGAGACAAGGGGCGCGGGGGGCCGGAGAGAAAGTCAGCGGGGGAGGGGGACGGAGCGCGGGGCGGGGGAGGGGAGGCGGGAGGAGCCGCTGGCGCTGGACCCGGTCCCTCACCTCCGCGGACCCGGAGGAGCAAGCCGGCAGGTGAAGGGGCCGCGGTCTCCTCGACGATCACGCCCGAGGTCCCGCCCACGGGGAGCGACCGCCGCTGGTGCCGAAAGGAGCCCCCGGAACCCGCCCGCCCGCCCGGCCCCTCCTAACTTTCGCCCGAAAGGCCGCGTTCGCCGAGCGCGCTGCGCCTGGCGCGGGCGCAACTTTCTTTCCCCTTCGGAAGCCGGGGGTGCCAGGCAGCTCCCCGGCCGCAGGCGAACCTCGGAGGGGCCGCGCCTCCGCGCCCACCTCTCTCCAAAAACGCGGCGCCGCGCGCCGGGCCCGGCGGCCGCGCTCAAGTTTCCAGCGTCGCCTTTGTGCGGTGGTCGCCGGCGAGCGCCGAGTCCCCGAAGCCCACGGCGGAGGCCGGGTGCGGACCCTAGCGCTGGCCCGGGCCGCGCCACGTGCTGGAAGCCCCTCCGCCTCCCGGCCGTGGCGCCCGCCCGCACCTGCCACGCGCCACCCGGGAGCCACCTGCGCGTCGTGGCCGGGCCGGTTACCTGGAGCCGCCGGAGTCGCCGCCGTCTGTGCGCACGTCTGTCCCCGCGCCCCGAGCTGCGCCACTACTCCATGCCCGGCGGGCGGAGCGCACGGGACGCGGGGACTCGGCCGCTCCGAGCGCTGGACCCGCGGCCGACGTGGGATGCGCCGGCTCCGACTCCCGCCTCAGACCTCGGGGCGCTTCTTATCCCCGCGCCCGCCGACGTCAGGCGGGTCCCCGAGGGCTCCGAGCGGGCCTTTAATTAGAAGCCGCTGAAGTGTTCGTACCCCCATGCGGATCTTCGTCAGTCCCCCCGCCTCACCTCGCTCTCGCCTCCCCCCGTCTCCCGCCCCCCTCCCACTCCGCCCCCGCCCGGTCCCCCACCCGCATCTCCACCGCGTCTCCCCCTCGCCCGCGCCCCGTCTCCCTCGCCCCTTCCCTCCCCACCTTCCCCGTCTCCCGTCTCCTCCTTTCCTGCCCCACCTTCCCCCACTCCCCGTCTCCTCCTCTTCCCCCCGTTCTCCTCCCCCCGCCCCTCCCCCAGTCTGTTTCCCTCCGTTCCTGTCACTTGTGACAGGATGAGAAGAAACGCCTTTACCAGGAACTCGGTTCTGTTTTTGTCTAAATGTAGATCTTGGGCTATTAAAAAGGGAGCTGCCTGATTGCTTCGACATCTAATAAGTCAATTAGAGTCCATCCGTTTTGGAGGGATCTGCTCTCGGGACCTCGAGGGGTCCGCCCCGCCCGAGCCCAGTCCCCAGGTTCGGGTCCCCAAGCCTGGGTTCCCGAGGCGGGGCGGCCGGGAGGCAGGAGCTGAGCGAGCGGGGCGGGCGAGGACTCTCCAGGGCCCCCGAGGTGCGCACAGCTGACCACCCGAGGAGGGGCAGGACCTGCACTCCCCCCCCCAGATCCCCTGCGAGAGGACGAGCGAAGGTCCTTCCTTGGCAAGGACCGCGCCGCCTGCGCTCTCCTCTGCGCTGGACCCTCGGCCGGCGGGTCCCTCGCGCCCCGGCAGGGAATGCCCGCAGGAGGGCACTTGCCTCTCGGGCTCGTCTTTAAGAAAGTTTGGCTCTTTGGCCGAAGCCCGGCACATCTGTGAAAGTTCAGCAATTTGCCTCTTTTATTTTATTCTTGTAAAATGTATTATCAATCAGTTGCGCACTTTTCCATTCGATTGGTGCTTTCTGGGCAAGAGCTGGACGTCTTCCAAGTCCGCTATCTGGTTGGGAAAGGTGTTCTGAGTGCACTCAGAGAGGCGGAGTGGGCGAGAATTAAAGGCCTGCACCATGATCGGGGCAGTCGCAGGACCGCGGCGGGAAGGTGCTGGCCCAGGCGCACGTGAGCGCGGGCGGTGCGGGCGGAAGGCTCAGCGCCCCGGTCCCGCGAACTCTCGGCGAGGCTCCGTCTGCGCCCGTCCCCGCGTCCTCGCTCTCTCCCTGCACGGGGTCTGTTTCCTCAGGAGGAGAAAGTGTCCGGCAGAGCTGGGCGGGGAGGCAGCGTGGAGAGAGAAGATATGAAATGTGCCGGTTCAGGACCCCGCCCCACGCCCTTGGGATGTACGTTCCCTCTGCTCCCTTGAAAAACAGATGGTTTGATTTCACAGCGAGGCTTTTCTTCTTTTTCTTTTTGCAAACTACATGACTGAAATGTGAACATTTCTGCTAAAATACACTCAGGAAAAAGTAAAATTTTATGTCAAACAGACCTTAGGCACATAAAAGGAGGCATTTTTCCTTTCTCCCTTTCGCCTTCCCATGTCCAAGAAGACACTGGAGTTCCCCTGGCAAGAGCGACGCCTGGCGATGGAACCGGCCCTCCCCGGCCATGCTCCGGGTCCTGCTTGCCGGGCCCACCTCGCAGCTGGTGGACACCGCAGTTCTCAGAAAAATAGAACCATGAGAAGATTTTACTGTTGTGAAATAGCTTGGTGTAAGACAGTTTTTCAAAAAAATCTTTGTATGGTAAAAAGAAGAAAACACATTTCACGTATTATTTTAAATTTACATAGACTCTATTAGAATAGTATTTTATAAAATCAGAAGCTAAATTTCTTCTATAAAATACCAGTAGGATCTATTTCCCCCCAACACACACACAAATTCTACCCACAGAGGAAGCCTTGCTAGTAATTAATATTATCTCTTTTCTTTTGCAGTTTTTAATGGGACAAATGGATTCCTTGAATGAACCCTTTCTACCATCCAAGTGTGGGCCAAGACTTCCGCCCAGCTTAGTAGAGGTTTGGTGGATAATCAACAGCAACAGAGCTGATGCTTGGTTGGTCTTTGGATTAATGAGATCTTACAATTAAGAGTCAGACAATTTATGTGTTCATTTATTTTTACAAAGTTCTGTGCTAAAATTATCTAGGTGCTGCTCATTTTATATTATAGAAACAATTTTTACAGACTAACAAACTTAGAGTGTACCACAGATTTGTTCATCTTTATTGAACTTTTAAGTTAATGGTATTGTCAAGACGAACCCCTTGGAGTTCTCCAGTCATCAGAAATCCGTGTGCAGTCATCCCTTGGTATAGCGTGGGACTGGTTCCAGCAGATACCGAAATCCAGGCACATTCATGTCTCACAGTGGGACCTGTGGAACACGCATATACGGAAAGTTGCCCTCCCTCTGCGTGCGTTTCGCATCCTCCAGCTGTTGTGTTTTCGACCCACGTTTGAAAAAAAATCTGTAAGTGGACCCCTTCAAACCCGTGCTTTTCAAGCAGGAAGCCAAAAAGAAAAGAGATAAAATTAGCAACAAACTATATTCTAGAATTACTGGAAAAAAATTTTTTCTAGATTTGATTTAGTTTGGTTATCTTTTTGAGAAAACTGTGTTGGATCATAGGAAGAAAACAGAGCAGAGGAAAAAAACCTGTATTTAATCTACGCTAACAGTACTATATATAGGTCATGAGATGGGTGAGTTGTTTTTTTCAATTCATAAACAGGTTAAAGTTCTGATGTTTTGACTGCAATCATTTTTTTTCTTCATCCTGAGGGTACCTATTTAATTTTAGATGAATATTAGCTGCCTTCAAAGACTTCTAAAACACCTATGTATTAACCACATGCTTTAAAATGAATTGTTATATTTTTCAATCATTATGTCAAACATTTAACAATCTAAGGAAGTTCGTATTGTAGAAAAAAAATCACCTTTCATAAAGGATAGCATCATGTACTATAAACAAATATTGCTTACTGTTTAATATTTACCAATTCTGTTTTTTTAAGCTATCAAAATGCTATTAGTATGCTAGGCACATACTAGACAGTGTTTAAAGCATTTAGGAAGACAAGCTTTCTAACAGGATTAATTTTCCTAGTATAAATGTAATAAATATAGACTCTTATAAGTGATAATGTATGCATGATATCTGCAGCTTATTCTAGATCAATGAAGTACAGCATTCTATGTAACACTTCTCCCCTTCTAGGGAGGAAGGAGATGATTCCAAAAACATGGTCATCCACCCCTTTCTCATTCTTCAACACCGCTTTTGCATCTGCAAATGCACACGGCTATGCATGTTCAGGAGAGAAATTAGGTGAAAGTTTTATTTAAAGGGTTGGGATAAGATAGCATGGCTGATTTACTTTTTAAAAAATGTTTTGTTCCAAGGCCAAGAGAAAGAGGACTTTTCATGGGGAAAGGCATAAAGGAAGTATGGACTTTACCTTGTTCCTTCAAACTGGATTTTAGTTATAAAATCTAAAACCACTGTGATGCTTACTTGCCATTGGGAGGCACCAATCTGACATCTTTTGATGGAAGTAGTAAGAATAAATTTGAAAGAACACACCTATCATCAACATATCAAAAAAAAAAGGTCTTTTTATTTGCTATAAAGGCTACATCAACAGTCAAACTCATCCATGACAATATTTCAACAAAATATAGATGCTGAGTAACAACACCAATGTATCTGCATTCCATCTGTTTTCTGCAGGAAATCAAATATCCTGATCAGAAGTGACACACGCAATGATCTAGGTTCATCGCAGAGACATCTGAAGTGTCATAAAGGTACCACCTACCAAAGTGGGTTTTTGTTTGTTTCTAGGATAAGCTAACCACGGTGATGGGGATGCCTCCTGGATAGAGGGTACTGCATCTGCAAACTCCCGAGGAGGAGGCCCCAGAACCTCTTGGATCTGCTGGGAAGACTGGGCTGTAGGAAGAGGGTGGGAGGAACAGATGGAGAGTCACCTCACCTGAACTCCACTTTCTTTCAACAATGCAGCATAGTGGAGTGCAAAGGATGTGGGCTTCAAAGCCACAGAAATGGGCTCAGGTTCTGATTCCTGCTCACGTCTGTGTGAACCTGGGCAAGACAACTTCTTTGAGCCCAGTTTCTTCATGTCTAAAATGACAGGAGTATGTACAACCTCAGAGGTTTTATAAACATTAAATGAGATAAAGTATGTTAACTTTTTAGTATAGTTTAAATTTCTTTTAACTGACCAATTATTGCTATTAATGCCTTTCAGAGTGTCTGCTGTCATAATGGCCTCTTTTTTCCTATATTTTATCCCTTACACTATGGCATGAAAGAGAGCATTATCCAATCCTAGAGAATGTCTCGGGCATGAGAATTTGGTGACTTGTTCACAGCTGCATAGAAAATCTATAGTTAGAAGTGGACTGAAATATCCTGAATTAGTAAATTTCCATATGACCAACACTCAGAACAGTGGGTGAGGGCTCAGTCCAGTGGAGTAGGATTCAGACTTGTGGGTGAGGGTCCCTGCTGCTGCCTGAAGCACGGTGCCTGTGCTGTTAGGATGGTATATAAGTGTGGTTGGCTAGGATACACTAGAGCTATGAATTCATAAGAACAGTCTATATTTTGCTCACCTGACCCTTCGTTAAAACCATGGGGACATTTCAAGACTGCTGTCTCTGATATTTTTGCCACTATTGTAATGCAGTCCATTAGGCAGAGTGCTTGAGACACTGTCTTAGTGTGTGTGTGCTCCTAGAACAATATATCATACACAGGTAGCTTATAAACAACAGGAACGTATTCCTCACAGTTCTGGAGTCTGGCAGTCCAATATCAAGGCAGACCGGGTGTTTGGTGAGGCCCCCCTTCCTCAAAGATGGCGCTTTCTCACTGAGTCCTCACACGGGGCCGCCTTCCTCAAAGATGGCGCTTTCTCACTGAGTCCTCACACGGGGCCGCCTTCCTCATAGATGGCGCTTTCTCACTGAGTCCTCACACGGGCCTCCCTTCCTCACAGATGGCGCTTTCTCACTGAGTCCTCACACGGGGCCGCCTTCCTCATAGATGGCGCGTTCTCACTGAGTCCTCACGTGGGGCCCCCCTTCCTCATAGATGGCGCTTTCTCACTGAGTCCTCACATGGGGCCGCCTTCCTCACAGATGGCGCGTTCTCACTGAGTCCTCACGTGGTGGAAGATGCAAGAGGGCTCTCTGGGGTCCCTTTTCTAAGGACACTAATCACATTCATGAGGCTCCATCCGCAGGACCCCATGACCTCCCAAAGGCCCCACCTCCTGACACCGTCACTCTTGGGATTAGGTTTCAGCACAAGCACTTTGGGGAGACACAGACGCTGAGACCACAGCAGATACGCAGCACCAGTGTAAGGCATGCCAGTTGCTGGTCCCGGGAGAAACCGGAGGCAGGGGCGCCCAACCTTTTGGCTTCCCTGGGCCACACTGGAAGAAGAAAAATTGTCTTGGGCCACATGTAAAATACACTAACACTAACAATAGCTGATAAGCTTAAAAAAAAAAAAAATCACCAAAGAAATATCATGTTTTAAGAAAGTTTACAAATTCCTGTTGGGCGCATTCAAAGCTGTCCTGGGCTGCATGTGGCCCATGGGCCATGGGTTGGACATGCTTGGAAATGGACATCAAACAGAAACAATCTGCACCTCCAGGAAGGAAGGGAGAATTTGTGCTGAAAAGCTTTGATTCGCTTACACATCCCATGGCCATTGCTTGAGTCCTCGGGCGCTCAGGGGACAGAGGGGAGAAATTCTATCTACAAGAAACCTGTATTGTTTGGTGTAGTGTGTCCGATGTGTCATGTGCTCCTGGAGACTGGATGGAGTGTAGGGTGTGGGGCCACTCCCTTGAGGCTGGTTTATGGATGAAGGGGGCAGGGAAGGCACATGTAAAGAAGCCAAGGTGCCGGGTCACAGTGTGCTTGGAATGTGTGAGGGGCCCTTCTGGAACAGAGTGTAGGAGAGACAAGGGGACAAGAGGCTGTTCTCAACGCCACTCTCAGTACTCTGAACTTCATCCTGCAGGCTGTGGTAAATGATTGACAAGTCTTGAGCAGGGGACCAACATGATCAGATCTGTGTTTTATGGAGATAGCTATGGATGATGGATGATGGACCAAAAGGGTTTGGGGCCGTGGGCAGACAGACCAGTCCTGCTTCCCTCTGCCCACCCTCCCCCATGGGCAGACAGGCGAGCAGCGGGCTTTCTGACCCTCCTCCTCCATCAGATGCTGTCGCTAAGCAGAGAGATTCAAAGTGTCCCCCATGTCCAGCACTGCACCAGGTGCTGCAGGTGTGACAGTCCCTCCTGCATGGTTTTCTTGCTGCCGAAGGTAAACACCAGCAAACAGATAACTATATGAAATAGTAGGAAGTTATAAAAAGAACATGGAAGAAGGAGGGAAGAAGGAAGAGAGACAAATGCTGAGATAGAGATGAGATGGTGAGGGTGAAGGGGACCTACATCTGATAAGATGGTTGTAGAATCATCTCTGAGGACAAGGTATTTGAACTGAAACCTCAGCACGGACGCAGCCACATTTGTAGTGATGCAGGCGAAAAAAGGAGGAGGCTCAGAACTGGGGCATGGAGATGAGGATGGAGAGTAGAGAAAGTCTTGGCTTCCTAAGAAAATCATCTTTTTTAGAAATCACCTGTTTCATCCTGACATTGGCATTCCCAGTATGAACATTTCTGTAAGAGCATTTAAAAGTCCCATTGAAAACATAGCCTTGAGCTTGGGACCATGTGTAGGCTCCAAAAGTTAAATCTTTCTTCCATTCAGCAAAAACTGACCACGTGCCGGCCACATCCTGAGCATAATTCTAGGAGCAGGCACACATACTGCAGTGAGCAAAGCACATTCCTATTACTTGGCTTATTGAAGATGTAACTTTAGCCTACCTGGACAAAGAAATAGACAATTTCTAAAAACAGATGTAATACAAAATAAAGCTTTAAATATGAGCACAACACCCTATTCTGCTTTGACTGGGAGCTGAGAATGACAGTTGTTAAGCCAGACTTTTTTTGTTGCTACACATGTAAATGGGAGGGCATCTCAGAGGTGATGCCGTGCTGACAACCAGGTATGCTGCCCTCACCATGTAAAAGCACTGGGCATCTCAGGGGTGACCTTGTGTTTACAACCAGGTGTACTTTCCTCACTGTGCACAGTTAGGCACTGGGCATCTTAGGGGTGACCCTGTCCTGATAACCAGGTGTGCTCTCCTCACTGTGCACAGATTGGGGCTGGACATGGCAGGGACCCAGGTGTGTGCAAGGTGCAGCGTTTGTGCCACGGGGAGGACCTGCAGTTCCATCCAGCTCCCCATTCCTGTCATCAGAAACACACTAGGGTACAGTGGCAGTGGGGCAAAAAGCTCTTTTTGTGCTGTGATGTGAACCTCAGGGTGACTCCAAACCTGTTGGTGCTCCATGTTCTGTTAGGCTGCTGTCAATAAATGTTTGAACAATTTCTTGTAGACGTCTTTAAATATTTTTATGTCTGTACCTCCTCTTTCGGCAATGAGTTCCGTAAGTTTACTCTTCATTATATAAATTACTTTCTTTAATTTGTCCTCAGTATAAATCAGACATGTTTAAACATGACCCTGAGCTTTTCTCTTTGTCCTTATGTGCTAGTAGCTGACACCTTCAAAGTGAAGGAGGAGACTTTTGTTTTGTCTCAAAATGAATGCATATACTCTTTTGCTTTTAATTGTGCTAAAACATATGTAACATAAAACTTACCATTTTAACCATTTTAAGAGTACAGCCCTGTGGCCTTAGGTAAATTCACAATTTTGTACAACCATCATCACCACTGCTCAATTGCAGAACTTCTCATCATCCTGACCAGAATCTCTGGACCCGTTAAACACTAGCTCATCATTTCTCTCTTCCCCAAAACTCTGACAGAAGTCATTCTACTTTTTGGTTCCATGGATTTTTTAAATTGACATGTAATAATTGTATTTATGGGGTACAGTGTGATATATTGGTGCATGTGTACCATGTATAATAATCAAATCAGTCTAATAAGCATATCCATCATCTCAGTTATCATTTCTTTGTATTGACAGCATTCAAAATCCTCTCTTCTGCTGCTTGAAAATATACAGTCGATTACTCACCCTATGAGAAAACCAGAACTTCTTCCTTTGTAATTGTAGGTTTGTTCATGTTAACCAAGCTCCCTCTGCCAGCACCCCACTCCCGTAACCACTGTTGTATTCAGCACGTCTGTGAGCTCTTCTTTAGCTTCCACATATAAGTGAGACCATGCAGTGTTTTTCTTTTTGTGTCTGGCTTATTTCACTTAGCACAATGTCCTCCAGGTTCATCCATGTTGTTGCACATGACAGGATTTTCTTCTTTTTAGGACTGAGTAGTGTTCCAGTGTGTATGTAGCCACATTTCCTCTGTATTCATCTGCTGTTGCTGTAAACTTGGATTGAATCCGCATCGTGGCTATTGTGAATAGTTCTGCAGTAATCATGGGATGCAGACATCCCTTCTATATCGCGATTTCCATTCCCTTTGATATATATTCAGTAGAAGGATTGTTGGATCATATGGAGGCTCTGTTCTCAGTTTTAGCTTTTTAGTGGCTGTATCAGTTTACACTCCCACCAGTCGTGTGTAAGAGTTAAGGAAAGGCTTTGAGTCAGAGGAGACCAGCCAGGGCAGCTGATTTTGATTCCTACTCCAACAATCACTGTGTGGCCACAGCCAGTCCCTGAGGCTCTGGGGTTTTAATCTCCTCATGAGCAAAGTGGGGCTGCTCTCCCTTTCTTTTTAGGGTGTAGGTCTTTTTAAAGGATTTAATAATTTAGTAAATATAAACGTTCTCTATAAACTAAGCAGCGGGCTATGTTTTTTTTCATACTGTTCATAATTTAGTTGACTTTGACCAAATACACTCCTGGTTTTCCTTTAAGAATCCTATGTTTCAGGGAATGTGTTTATGTGGTAACATTTTGTGTTTTTGTTGTCTTAGAACCTGTCATGGTGAAGTAGCGATTACAACTTCATTCAGAGTGTCATAGTCCATGTGCCACCCTCGTTCTGACTCAGGAATTTGGGTCCCATTTAGTTGTCATCTCTGCTTTCACAGAATCTGGGGTCCCCATCAGTAGTGACTCCCAGGCTGTGCTGCTGAATGGACAAAAATCAATACAATACATCAGATGTATTTCATGTATTTCTCTCTATATATATTCAAATGGAAATTCACCTTTCTTTACAGTTTTGAGGCAGCATTGGCAGTATTTCTGCTGTGCCGACACCATCAACAGGCCTGGCTTTCAGAAGCGCACTCCCTCCCCCAGCTCACAAGCTTAAAACCTCCATCATTGACATGATTGTATATTTAGAAAACCCCATAGTCTCAGCCCAAAATCTCCTTAAGCTGATAGCAACTTCAGTAAAGTCTCAGGATACAAAATCAATGTGCAAAAATCACAACCATTCCTATACACCAATAACAGACAAACAGAGAGCCAAATTAGGAGTGAACTCCCATTCACAATTGGCACAAAGAGAATAAAATACCTAGGAATCCAACTTACAAGGGATGTGAGGGACCTCTTCAAGGAGAACTACAAACCACTGCTCAACAACAAAAAAAAGAGGACACTAACAAATGGAAGAACATTCCATGCTCATTTTATGGTAGAAAGAATCAATATCATGAAAATAGCCATACTGCCCAAAGTAATTTATAGATTCAGTGCTATTCCCATCAAGCTACCATTGACTTTCTTCAAAGAATTGGAAAAAACTACTTTAAATTTCATATGGAACCAAAAAGGAGCCCGTGTAGGCAATACAATCCTAAGCAAAAAGAACAAAGCTGGAGGCATCATGTTACCTGACTTCAAACTATACTACAAGGCTACAGTAACCAAAACAGCATGGTACTGGAACCAAAACAGAGATATAGACCAATGGAACAGAACAGAGCCCTCAGAAATAATGACACATATCTACAACAATCTGATCTTTGACAAACCTGACAAAAACAAGAAATGGGGAAAGGACTCTCTATTTAATAAATGGTGCTGGGAAAACTGGCTAGCCATATGTAGAAAACTGAAACTGGATCCCTTCCTTACACCTTATACAAAAATTAACTCAAGATGGATTAAAGACTTGAATGTAAGACCTAAAACCATAAAAGCCTTAGAAGAAAACTTAGGCAATACCATTCAGTGCATAGGCATGGGCAAAGACTTCATGACTAAAACACCAAAAGCAATGGCAACAAAAGCCAAAATAGACAAATGGGATCTAATTAAACTAAAGAGCTTCTTCACAGCAAAAGACTCTATCAGCAGAGTGAACAGGCAACCTACAGAATGGGAGAAAATTTTTGCAATCTATTCATCTGACAAAGGGAATCTACAAAGAACTTAAACAAATTTACAAGAAAAAAAAACCCCATCAAAAAGTAGGCAAAGGATATGAACAGACACTTCTCAAAAGAAGACATTTATGTAGCCAACAGGCATATGAAAAAATGCTCATCATCACTGGTCATTAGAGAAATGCAAATCAAAACCACAATGAAATAGCATCTCATGCCAGTTAGAATGGTGATCATTAAAAAGGAAGCAACAGACGCTGGAGAGGATGTGGAAAAATAGGAATGCTTTTACACTGTTGGTGGGAGTGTAAATTAGTTCAACCATTATGGAAGACAGTGTGACGATTCCTCAAGGATGTAGAACTAGAAATACCATTTGACCCAGCAATCCCATTTCTGGGTATATACCCAAAGGATTATAAATCATGCTACTATAAAGACACATGCACATGTAAGTTTACTGTGACACTATTCACAATAGCAAAGACTTGAAACCAACCCAAATGTCCATCAATAATAGACTGCATAAAGAAAATGTGGCACATATACACCATGGAATACTATGCAGCCATAAAAAAGGATGAGTTCATGTCCTTTGCAGGAACATGGATGAAGCTGGAAACCATCATTCTCAGCAAACTATCACAAGGACAGAAAACCACACACCTCATGTTCTCACTCACCGCATGTTCTCACTCATAAGTGGGAGTTGAACAATGAGAACACATGGACACAGGGAGGGGAACATCACACACTGGGGCCTGTCAGGGGTGGTGGGGAGGCTGGGGGAGGGATAACATTAGGAGAAATACCTAATGTAAATGATGAGTTGATGGGTGCAGGAAACCAACATGGCACATGTATATCTATGTAACAAACCTGCACGTTGTGCACATGTTCCCCAGAACTTAAAGTGTAATAAAAATGTCAACATCATAAAAGACATAAATAAATAAAACCTCCGTCACTGTGTGCGTTGTCACCACCCATATCCTCTTAGATGCTCAGAAAAGATTCATTTCATATCTACCTTTTTTCCCCATCTATGAACAAATTACCACAATAATATGGCAGCTATTATGCCCGTGGATCCTTTTCAAAGCCTTTCAGAAGATGTGCAGTGGCCTGAGGATCTCTTGGTTCCTGCTGTCTGCACATTGATGGTGGGCTCCCAAGTGGGACATGACATGCCCTCGTTAGGCGTTAACCTTCCTTGCCATGCTGACATACGACAGGTGCTCACCGTTTCCCGCATGTTGCCTTATTGTGCTTCACAGACAGTGTCCTTTTAACAAATCAAGGGCTTGTGGCCACCCTGCATCCAGTGAGTCCATCAGCGCCGTTTGTCCACAGCACGTGCTCACTTCACGTCTCTGTGTCACATTTTGGGAATTCTTGCAATATTTCAAATGTTTTCATTTTTATTATGTGTTTTATAGTGATCTATGATCAGTGATCTTTGATGTTACTATTGTAACTGTTTTGGGGCACCATGAACTATGCCCATATAAGATTGAGAATTTAACTGGTAAATGTTGTGTGTGTTCTGATTGTTACAATGAATAACAATTTCCTTGTCTCTCTCCCCTCTCTTCAGGCCTCCTGATTCCCATAGACACAGCAACATTAAGATTAGGTCATTTTTCTTTTCTTTTTCTTTTCTTTTCTTTTTTTTTTTTTTTGACCGAGTCTTGCTCTGTCATCCAGGATGGAGTGCAGTGGCACAATCTTGGCTCACTGCAAGCTCCGCCTCCCGGGTTCAAGCGATTCTCCTGCATCAGCCTCCTGAGCAGCTGGGATTACAGGCATGCACCACCCCACCCAGTTAATTTTTGTATTTTTTGTAGAGACAGGGTTTCACTATGTTGGCCAGGCTGGTTTCGAACTCCTGATGTCAAGCAATCCACTCGCCTGTGCCTCCCAAAGTGCTGGGATTACAGGGATGAGCTACCACACCCAGCCTAAGATTAGACCAGTTGATAACCCTGCAATGACCTCTAAGTGTTTTGGTGGAAGGAAGAGTCTCATGTCTGTCACTTTAAATCATAAGCCAGAAATGATTAAGCTTAGTGAGAAAGGCAGGTTAAAAGCCAAGATAGGTTCAGAGCTGGGCTTCTTGCACCAGTTAGCTAAGTTGTGAGTGCAAGGAAAAGTTCCTGAAGGAGATTGAGAGTGCTACTCTGGTGAATACATGAACGGCAAGAAAGCAAAACAGCTGGATTACTGCTCTAGGGAAAGTTTGAGTGGCCTGGACAGAAGATCAAACCAGCCACAACACCCCCTTCAGCCAAAGCCTCATCCAGAGCAAGGCCTCTAATTCTCTTCATTTCTATGAAGGCTGAGAGAGGTGAGGAAGCTGCATAAGGAAAGTATGGAACTAGCAGAGGTTTATTCATGAGGTTTAAGGAAAGAAGCCATCTCTATAACATAGAAGTGCAAGGTGAAGGAGCAAGTGCTGATGGAGAAGCTGCAGCAAGTTCTCCAGAGGATCCAGCTGAGATCACTGGTGAAGGTAGTGATGCTAAACAACAGATTTTTCATGTGGACAAAACAATCTTCTATTGGAAGAAGATGCCATCTAGGACTTTCATAGCTAGAGAGGAGAAGTCAATGCCTGGCTTCAAAGCTTAAAGGAAAGATTGCCTCTCTTGTTAGGGGTTAATAGAGTTGGTGACTTTAAGTTGAAGCCTGTGATGATTTACCATTCCCAAAATCTCAGGGCCTGTAAGAATTAGGCTAAGTCTGCTCTGCCTGTGCTCTATAAATAAAACTACAAAGCCTGATGACAGCACTTCTGCTTACAGCATGGTTTAGTGAGTATTTTCAGCCTACTGTTGAGATCTACTGCTGAGACAGAAAGATTCCTTTCAAAATATTAATGCTCATTGACAATGCACCTGGTCCCTCATAAGCTCTGATGGGGATGTACAAGAAGACGGATGTTGTTTTCATGCCTGCTAAGACAACATCCACTCTGCAGTCCATGGATCAAGGAGCAATTTTGACTTTCAAGTCTTATTATTTAAGAAATACATTTTACTAGGCTGTATCTACCATAGATAGTGATTCCTCTGATGGAGCTGGGCAAAGTAAATGGAAAACCTTCTGGAAAGAATTCACCATTCTAGATGCCATTCAGAACATTTATTATTCATGTGAGGAGGTCAAAATATCAACATGAACAGGACTTTGGAAGAAGTTGGTTCTAACTTTCATGGGTGACTTTGAGGGGTTCAAGACTTCAATGGAAGAAGTAACCAGATGTTGTGAAAATAGCAACAGAACTAGAATTAGAAGTGGAGACTGAAGATGGAACTGAATTGCTTCAATCTCATGATAGAACTTTAACAGGTGATCAGTTGCTTCTTATGAATGTGCAAAGAAACTGGTTTCTTGGGATAGAATCTGCTTCTGGTGAAGATGCTCTGAACATTGTTGAAATGATCACCAAGGATTTACAGTATTTTATCATCTTAGTTGATAAAGCAGTGGCAGGGTTTTGAGAGGATGGAGTCCAATTTTGAAATAAGTTCTCCTCTAGGTAAAATTATATCAACCAGCATCACATGCTACCGAGAAATCATCTATGAAAAAAAAAGAGTCGATCTATGCAACAGACTTTATTTTTGTCTTATTTTCAGAAATTGCCACCATCACCCCAACCACCCGGAGCATTCATCAGCCATCTACATGGAGGAGACCTCCACCAGCAAAAAGATTATGACTCACTGAAGGCATTGTTATCACTTTTAGCAATACATTTTAAAATTAATATTTATACTTCTTTTAGACATAATACTATTGTGTACTTAATAGACCACATTATAGTGTAAATATCACTTTTGTATGCATTGGGAAACCAAAGTATTTGGGTGACTTATGTTATTGCAGTATCTCTTTTTTGAGATGACGTGGAACTGAGCCTGCACTATCTCCAAGGTGAGGCAGGATATTGCTTTTATTTTATATGTAATCATTATTTCACATTAAAAAATAGACATTAGAAAATTTTCATACTATGAATAATAATGGTCAGCTCTAGCACCATTACATTGAGATTTGAACAATGTCTGGCATGAGTGGGGTGTTGACAGATGGCAGTGAGTGATTATTGCTTTCCCCAGAGTGGGAACATTTAAGTTGGAGAAGAGATTCCACCTTTATAAGGGAGGCCGGGGTGTTAATACACAGGTAGTGAGAAGGCCTGGGTGTCTAATACACACACAGGTAGTGAGGAGGTTGGGGTGTTAATACACACACAGGTAGTGAGGAGGTTGGGGTGTTAATACACACACAGGTAGTGAGAAGGCCTGGGTGTCTAATACATACACAGGTAGTGAGGAGGTTGGGGTGTTAATACACACACAGGTAGTGAGGAGGTTGGGGTGTTAATACACACACAGGTAGTGAGAGGCCGGGTGTTAATACACAGGTAGTGAGGAGGTTGGGTGTTAATACAACACAGGTAGTGAGGAGGTTGGGGTGTTAATACACACACAGGTAGTGAGGAGGTTGGGGTGTTAATACACACACAGGTAGTGAGGAGGTTGGGGTGTTAATACACACACAGGTAGTGAGGAGGTTGGGGTGTTAATACACACACAGGTAGTGAGGAGGCCGGGGTGTCTCCTGCTGTTCTCAGGGCCCCGCTGTGCTGGGGGACAGTCCCTCAAGGTAACAGGTTGGCTGCCTCACACTTGAGGTTTTGTTTTTCCAGCCGTCAGGGGGAGTCTTCATTATCTTCTGTAGCTGGACTTGATCTAGCCACAGCCAGCATCCACAGAACGTCCCTACACCGGTTCTCCCGCTCAGTACTGGACATGTAGCGTGTGGCACTTCCAATCAATGCCTCCACCAAAGCACGTGTGACTTGCTGTCGGGCAGTTGGCTTCCCCTGAGGCTTGCAGGGCAATGGACTGGAATAACCATGCCTGGTCCCCATGAGAGCACTTCACTTCATCTGAATTCCTGGAATTTGAGCTAAAAGCAGTAGGTGGGTGAGAGAGTTTTGTGAGGCGTTGAGGTCTGGCAGCAGGTGGTCTGTGGAAGAGAAGAGGTTTGTCTGCTGGCTCCTTTGTTGCCAGAATACTCAGGGGAGGGGCTAGTGATGTCATCATCTACAGAGTGGAGGGACAGCCTATAGGGAAACAGAGCTGCTGTAATACCCAGGGGCCTCGCCCACTTCTAGACCAGAAGGGGTGAGGGAGGGAATGGCCAGGAGGGGTGATCTCCAGTGTGGAGACAGTCTGCTGGGGCAGCTCTCCAGGGAGCAGTGAGAATAGGCAGCAAGGTTTGGGGACCTGTTTAGCCCACAGGAGCGGCCCCAGGGGATGTGGGGCTGACTGTGGTCACACGGGATGTGGGGCTGACTGTGGTCACACAGGGAATGTGGGGCTGACTGTGGTCACACAGGGGGTGTGGGGCTGACTGTGGTCACACAGGGAGTGTGGGGCTGACTGTGGTCACACAGGTGTTCAGCACACCTGCCTGCAGGTAAACCTTGCCTCTTTACTTACCAAAGCCTAATTGTGAGGGTGGTCTTTGGGCAGCTGCACACATGATCTCTTATCACACAAATAAGAGCCACTTTAAAACCATTAAGACAAAAGCTAACCCAGGGTGTATGAAGAAGAAAAACGTTGGGACTTAAATGAATTGTGGAGCTGCTGTTTCAATCTGCCTTGCCTAACTGTGGGCTGCTGGTTTTATGCAAAAGGTAATTATTGATTTGGTCAAGCCACTTCAAGTTGGTTTTCTGGTACATATTACCAAACTCAACCCTAATATACACGAATTTAACCCATCAGTGAACCCACTGACTACTCAATCAATTAATGTGACTTAGCGCTGCTGCTGCAAGTATGAATCTGGGTTACTGCCTGTGAAAATGACAACTTACTCTTATCTTTTCTATGAATATGAATCTAGGTTACTGCTTATGAAAGTGACAACTACTCTTACATTTTCTGTCGTTCATCAAGAGCTGAGGCGGCTCCGCTTTATAGGCAGCAGGATTTCTTTGTGCTTGCAAGTCTTTGTGTAGGAATCTCCATTTGTTTCTCTTGTGAATTGATCTGATCCTAGAACCACGCTGGAACTAACGCTGGGGTTGCAGGAGCCCCAGGAAGCCCCTGTGGGAACGGGGAGATGGCCCATTGGATCAGGTCCCCAACCTCGCCGAATCTACAACTCTGCTTTTAGTTTTAAATTGGGTTTCTGCCTAATATTGTACCTAGGAAAAAAAAAGCGTTTCACTGCTCAAAAAAAATTTACTGATTTATTCTTATGCTCTCAGAGAAGTTAAATTACTTAAGATGACACCCTTTACTAAGTAGCAGAATCAAGGTTTTTGTTTTTTATGCTGGCTTTTAAAGGTAACTACGCAAAGAAGATGGTAAAAAGGCTTATTTTATAAAAGAAGGAGGCTGGGACAGCTGAGTGGATAACGATGCTTTTGGGGGACCAGCTGGGTAAAGATGGAGGAGGGGCCCAGGTGGTGTCTCTGGCCTTCCAGAAAAGCTGCAGAAGGAAAGGTGAAGTCCAGAGTCCCCACAGGTGAGCCCTGCAAGCTGTGAATGGGGCTCCGGAGCTTGAGCAACTGAGAAGCCAAGGCTGCCAAACAGGAGTAAATTCATCCCACGGTGCCCACCATCAGTGGGATGTGAAGCGCATGAGTTTGAAATCGGCAGTCCATCGAACTGTCTTCTATGAACATAGTATTTTCTGAGTTTATTTCTTAACATAATCTATAAAATGCTTTGTTCCACTATGACCCCACCTGTTTGAGGGAGGGCAACGTGCTGTCAGGTAAGGGTCTGTGCAATGGATTGTGAAGATAAAGTGATGCACAGGTGTGCAGTGTGGGGACACAGACACCCTTAGCTCCTCGTGTTACCATGGTGACCACCTGTTAACTTATCCTTCCTGTTAAATGAAGCTTTAATTAGCATTAAGTTCTACTCTTTCTGCTGACCATGAGACTTCAATCTGGGGATTCTACAGTCAGCTATTGCTCTGCTTAACATAGCATGTTTTCCCTCCTGAGTATTTTTTCCAGTGTATACAGTTATTTATTGTGCTGTGTCGGTGGTTGGCCTTCACAGAGATATGCCTAAGAGAACACAGCATGATGTAGTATTTACTTTTGTATGTTGGTAAATAACCCCAGTAACATGAAGAATACATTTTCACTGTAAAAGAAACACAATTTGTATTTACATTGAGTACATCAGGACTCTCTCGCCCATGGTCCCTGCGCCGGTCTCGACGCAGTTCTGAGCAGCAGAGGCAGATGCAGTTCCCCTGCGTCTTCTCCGTCTCTCTCTTCCGCTCCTGTCTTGCCGTGTCCCCAACCCCAGCCACAAGCACTAAGTCCTGAATCTTTTATGGCTAAAACTCATCTATTTTGCCCAAGCATTTTTTCTGCACATTCTAACTTATCCAGAGATCAGTATTTCTCCTTGTCAGGCTGTGACTCAGAATTTGGTTGGAAATCCACACTGAATGAGATTGACTGCTTAATTCAAGAACATGCCTCTGATGTACACGATTTTCCTCCTCTAGAGGCTAACACGTCTCCTTAAACGGTTCCATAAACATATCAAAATAATAAATTGAAAAGGGCATTAATTACTCTCACTAATAATGGAGGTGGTGTAATTCTGTGGGTTTTACACAGTGAGTTGATTCCCTTGGAAAGGTGATGATGTCAGAGGCTCGGGGCTGAGGCACTGCTTGACTTCCCAATTTCATTTCAGATATCCAACGAGAATGCATTTTGTTCTCATCAGAAATACTACCCACCCCCGTAAAGGTGATGAGAGAATGGCAAGTTTTCCTTAAAGTGGATTAGAAATAGTCAGTGTTAGTCTTAAGAATTGATCTGCTGTTACCTGTCAACACCATCCACATCAGATCAAACATAAGAGCCACAAGCCTGCGATTTAAAACCTCCCCCTGAACAGGGAGTTAGATGACTCTACTTAACATCTACATATTTTAAATTAAATAATCATGACCCCCGTCCTCCAGAGTGACTTGCTTTCCCGAGTTCCCAGGTCTCTGTGACTGGACAGGTTTGTTCGGCCTCTCTGCTTACATTTATGTATTGTAATAGAAGTCTCATGGCTGTTAATGACCTAGATGTATTATAACCACAAAAGAAAGTATACTTCCCAAAAGAGATTTTAAAAGTTATTTACATTTGTATCAAAGTTCTACCCACCCAAAGTGTTCTTCTGCCTTCAGCTCCACTGAGAGGTGGCCTATGGTGCTGACGAACACCTTTAGCTGTGGTTTGGCAGCAAAGAGTCACAGTGATTTACTGGCCTGATTTTTCTGCTATGCTGACATGCATGCAGCACTTGGCCAGTTGCTTTCTGTTGCCTGACATGTTTCCCACTATGAATACATATGAAATATTGGATAACTACATCCTTTTTGGGAAACCAGTGACTACAACCATCTTGAATGTATTTCAATCATATTAAGTGGTCTATGATTTCCATAAAGTAAAGAAGATTTCACTGGAGTTGAATTTCTAAGTTTAGTGTACACTGTGGTGCTGGCCTGTTGTTACAGAGGCTGTTAACTATTGTTGACTTCTCTCCCAGCTCTCAGGCTTTCCCCATGCAGCGGGTAGGCTTACGACCGCCCCCACCCAGGATAGCCCCCGGGGAGGGGCCATGAGCAGAGACCCACCTTGTGGGAAGGGACAGGAGAAGTGTCCAGTTCCTCGATAGCCGAGAAGGGGCTGCCTCACAGCTGCCAAGCATCCCTGAGCCCTCAGGGAAGCCATTGCCGTTCTTGAAGCAAAGTTTAGAGGCTGACTCTGGCTTTCTTGGAGATGTTCCTGACATCTTTTACCTTCAGCCGAGTTTCGTTTCTAAGTAGAGTCTATTTTCTTGTTTGTAAATAGGCACAAAGAATGTTAGTTCCTTTATGTTAAGAAGGCAACATATGTTTATAGCATGTCTTCTATACAGAACACCCTAGTATATTTTGCAAAATGTGCTGTCAACTCCTAGCATTAGAAAAAACTAGGAGCTCTTACAATGCAGATTTCTAGGCTTGCTTGGGACTGTTGCATCTAACTGTCTAAGGCCCAGAGCCCTTTATGTTTTAAACAAGCATGCCGGGTGGGTCCTATGCAAACTAAGAATGATACCAGAGAGAGTAAGACATTGTTCCTATAGCAGTGGGATCCTATTCAGTAGGGAAGGGGTGTGTGTGTGTGTGTGTGTGTGTGTGTGTCCTGAGAGAGAATGAAAGAATAAGTAGGGAAGGGGTGTGTGTGTGTGTGTGTGTGTGTGTGTGTGTCCTGAGAGAGAATGAAAGAATAAGTAGGGAAGGGGTGTGTGTGTGTGTGTGTGTGTGTCCTGAGAGAGAATGAAAGGATAAGTAGGGAAGGGGTGTGTGTGTGTGTGTGTGTGTCCTGAGAGAGAATGAAAGGATAAGTAGGGAAGGGGTGTGTGTGTGTGTGTGTGTGTGTGTGTGTGTGTGTCCTGAGAGAGAATGAAAGAATAAGTAGGGAAGGGGTGTGTGTGTGTGTGTGTGTGTGTGTGTGTGTCCTGAGAGAGAATGAAAGGATAAGTAGGGAAGGGGTGTGTGTGTGTGTGTGTGTGTGTGTGTGTCCTGAGAGAATGAAAGAATAAGGAGAGAGAATTGTTCACAGCAGTGTTAAAACATACTTAGAAAAAAAATGAGGTGGTTAAGTGGCTTTGGTTTAAGATGGCCAGGTGAACACACATACTTATCTTTTTTCTTGCTGATTTGCTATGAAATGATAGTTAGAAAATACATTTAGAAGAAATCTCCAAAACACAGAGAATGTGATATTTTCTCACGTGCCTGGGAGATGGTGGGGTGGGGCGGCTGGGCCATGCGGGTCCCCTGGTCCCAGAGAGACTTCAGCTTGTCCATGGCGGAACCAGGAGGGTGGGAGGGGGCAGGAGTGAGAAGCAGGCTCAGAACGTGACCTGAGCAAGGCCTGTGGACAAGCACATTCGCTGTCCCCACCCCCACCCCCGGGGCTGCAGCAAAGCCCTGACTACTGGGCAGGACTGCCTGGGGCTTTCCCGCAGGGAAAGGGGTGAAGCGCGCAGGGCGAGCTGGAGCGCCCATGTGGCATCATCAGCTCCAGCCTGAAGTCGGCCTTGTCGTGGCGTTTCCGTTGTGCCTTCATCTGATAGCCCTGAAGAAAGTGGCAGTCTCTGGGTGAACGGGGAGGCCTCGGTGGCCAGGGCTCGGCCTTGTGACCCATGCAGGAGTTAGTGCTTAGATTCAAAACAGGAATACGCATTGTGCTGTCGAGACGATTCTGTCAGAGCAGATGGAAAAACTGCAAAGTGGGTGACACAGACTCAAAATTTGGAGGGGATGAGGGGCAGGAGCAGCTCACTGATTGGGCCCCGGCTTTCCCAGGTGTCTACACTGCTAGAGCTACGCTGCGGCACCTGCACCGAGCACTCAGCGCACACCTGCTCCCACGCACCTCGCGCTCGTCCGGGTGCCGGGAGCTCCGTCGTCAGCAGAGGAAAGCCCTGTTCTCATGGAACCTCCATCCCAGCGAGGACAGAATGAGGACAGACAAATCAAATCGAGCACACGGCGTGTCAGGTGACAAAATGCTAAGGAGAAAGGCAAAGCCCGACAAGGGGCAGGCAGAAGGGCCGGCGTTTGTGAGCTGAGGCCGGGCACGGGCCCCGCAGGGCTGTGAGGCTGATTCCACCGACACTGGAGGTCAGGCGTGGGCCCTCCGTGAAGTCCCCAGTGTGGGAGTAAGGGACAGCTGGAAGAGCCCCAGTGTAACCCTGGGTGTGTTTGGGCACGTAGCCGTGCTGACTAGAAGGACCTGAGATGGATTCGGTTCACGGGGAACGCAGGTGCCCCAGCTCCCATTCACAACCGCGACTTAAAAAGCAAAGTGAGCCAGTTTTCCGCAAAGATGGTTTCACTGGATTTCCGCGTTTAGAGTCACGATATGGGGCCTCCCAGCGCCTCTCTGGGCTTCCACACAAAGGGCCACATCACGTTTCTGACCAGAGAAACACAGATATCTATGCTTGTAAACATCTGGGATTTAATTCGGTGGAAAAAATAACTTGTGGGGAGGGTGATACACATCTAGGTCTGTGTTCAGCTTGGGGGCTTGCCAGCCAGTGGTTTTTTTTTATCGTCTTTAATCCTAGGAGAGTTGTTACTGAAAGAGGTAGCATTTAGTGCAGCTCACAAATGCGTAACAATCCCCCACTTCAGTGAATCCAAAGAAAACACAGAGATTCCAAAGCACTGTTTGAGGCCGGGATCAGGAGGCAACCAAGACAAATACGTTTCTGTCCATTTGGATAGGAGCTTTGGGGGCTCGCCTGTACTTCCTCTCTCACTGGCTTTAGGTGACTAAACCTTGGGGCTATTCTGTCACTACTGTGTAGAGCTGGCATCAAGGCTGAACCTGTTTCTTCTCTGAAATCTCTTGAAACAACTGCTGCTGACAGGGAAGGTGTGGAGATGCTTGGCTGCAGTGGGAGTGAAAGGCTGTCTGTCTTGATGGTGTGGCTCTGTTCCCCAAGTTGAAAACATTGAGGCATCTGTCTGAAGCCCAGGCACCTGCTGCGGGTCCCTCACCACTGCGGCCAGACCCTCCTGTCTTCTGGTCCCCTGTCCTGGCGGCATCTCACTGCCACGAGGAAGCTTCTCTGGGTGCGGGGGTGGGGGGCAGTGGTCCCTGGACAGCTGACTTGTGTCAGGCTTAGAGGTTGCTTTGGTTTTGGTTTTTAGTGTATTTGTTCGTGATATGGTTTGGCTCTGTGTCCCCACTCAAATCTCATCTTTTAGCTCCCATAATCCTCACGTGTGTGGAAGGACCTGGTGGGAGATGATTGAATCACAGGGGTGGGTCTTTCCCATGCTGTTCTCGTGATAGTGAATGGGTCTCACGAGATCTGATGGTTTTAAAAATGGGAGTTTCCGTGCACAGCTCTCTCTTTGCCTGCTGCCATCCACATACGATGTGATTTGCTCCTCCTGGCCTTCTGCCATGTTTGGAGGCCTCCCCAGCCACGTGGAACTGTGAGTCCAATTAAACCTCTTTCTTTTGTAAATTGTCGAGTCTTGGGTATGTCTTTATCAGCAGCATGAAAACAGACTAATACAGTTTCTACATGCATTTATTTAACACTTAACTAATTTTCTTATTTGGTCTTTATGAAACAGATGTCTTTGAATTGAGGAGAGGAGAAAGAAGAGGAATGATTTTTTAAAAACCGTAAAACGGAGGTTATCCGGTGCCTTCAAGACTGAACTTTATTATAGTTTCCACGACAAGTAGCTGGAGAAAGTGCAGCCAAGGCTGCAAAGTGGACGGCCGTGCAGTGCCCAAGGTGTGGGAAGGCAGAGGGGTGGCCCCGTGGCCCCTCAGCCCAGGAGTCTCGAGCCAGTGGCTCTTGGGGCTGTGGGTTGAAAACAGGCCAGCGGCTTCTAGCACGTCCCTTGCGATGTTCTTCACCTTCTCCCGAGGATGCGTCCCTCGCGATGCTCTCCCATGTTCTCCTGAGGATACGCAGCTTTCGGCCATGGCAGCAGGTCAGTGCCCACAGGCTAGGATGCCAGCAAGCACCTGGGGGGCTGTGGGGTCAGCAAAGCTGTGTGGTGAGACTGGAATGCACCTACTGTGTTTCTGATAGACTGCTCTGTTTAGCTGAATGTTTGAAACGTGGTAGATACTCAATAAATATTTTTAATGGTTAAATCAATTCATTTACTTCATTTGACCAAGAGTGGAAATTTTAAACAGGACATTGGGGAAAATTTTCAGTCACAAAGGTTTTTAATTATCTTTAAATCAAAACTGTTTACTTAGGTGATATTGAAGGCCCTGTCTTAATACAAAAAGCGATTTAAACAGTGTTACAATGGTTATTGCAGAAAGATTGTTCAGAAGAGCTTAATTAATAAAAATAGCAGTTAATATTCCAAGAGGAAGATTCTCTTTTATTAGGACAACCAGCAAGCCCTCACCAAAAGACAGGGTAGGCGCAGAATGTTTATATTTGTTATGGGGACCCAGACAGTGTTTCCTGTATGAAAACTGAATAGCACTTGTAACTTAGGGCATATGCTTTGCATATTATGTAACAGAGTTCAGATCGGATTTTTGTCTCATTGCTGAATAGATGGTTATGGGGTGGAAATGGAGGGTGCATGAGGGTCACCACCTAGCTTGGTCTGAGAGCATCCTCAGAAACTTGAATGTAGGTGGCCTGAGGGAGGCCTGGACGGTCCTGAGCTGCCCGGCATGGGCCAGTGTGGCTGAAACGAGTGAAAAGAAATTCCACCTAATAGTGGAAAATGGACGAGTTTGGTTGAGCTGAGTCAGGGAGGAGTGTTGTAGGAGGTGGCGCTCGAGCAGCACGAGAGATGCAGACTCGTTTCCTGAGCGTGGTGGAGCCAGGTCTTGATCCAGCGGCTCTGCACAGCTAGCCTCATTCAAAGCAGGTTTTGGTCCCGGCCGTTCCACTAATTAGCATATGACCCCGGCAGCGTGACCTCCTTGACCTCTGTCCTGCAAATGTGAAACGGGTGGATCCCGTAGGACCCCTGCAGGCTCCGTGCAAATTCAGTTAGAATGACTCACCATTCCCCCAAGTAAATGGTATTTTTCACTTTTCGGCAAAACCGTTTTCTCTTGTACAGTCAGAGCTGTCAGCCCACACAAAAGAGGAGAGTCTGAGCCTTTAGTTTGATGAACACATTTATGTGATGGGATGAACATCAGAGCCCGCAGCTCTCGGCCCTGCTGGTGGCAGAGGCTTTGTACCGTGTGACAATGACCTGGATATGGAAGCAGAAGAGAGCTTCCAAGGACCGGAAGCTGAGAGTCTCTCTCCTGTCCTGGGGCAGACACTGGGGTTCAGGTAAGAGGGTGGAAGGACGTTGGCCAGGTCAGGGCTGGCGCGATGGTGCTGTGATGGCTACGGCTGCTTCAGGGTCTGGCAGGAGCTGGGCTTTGCCTGGAGGCTCCCAGCTTCTCACAGCCCCTTGCACCAGCTTTCAACAGGGGGATTGCAGGAGAAACACTTGATGAGTCAGAGACGGGATGTGGTGTCAGGGTGACACACTTTCTCGGTTTCAGGAGAACTTGTCTGTCATTTTGGCAAAAAGTTTTTCTTTGTTTGTAAAGAGACTTGTTCTTTCTTGTTATCCCCGAGGATCCAGTTCCTGTTGCCCTGCAGCTAATCAGCTTCACCAGACATGGACCTCCAAGCTTAGGGATGCACGAATCTGAAATCCAAGCCATGGTTGTAATAGTGATAATACGAGGAAAGACTAAGAAACCAGATTTTTACATTGCTTTCAGAATGGAGCAACAAGCAGATGCTTGTACAATCTGGTGTCAGCCAAAAAAGAGCCTGTTTCAATAAGCAGAAATAATAAAATACTGAATTCTCCCTATCTTTTTGAAAAAGAACTAACCAGTTACAGTGTAATATCAGGACACGTTTATTCACTTGCTCTGAATAAACTCGAGTGTGAATGTGAATGAAGGCAGTGAGCTTTGCTGCCCAGCCCACGTGGCTGAATGGCGAGGGAGGCCGGCAAGGATGTGCCCTCGCGTGTCCACATTTTAGGAACACAGGAGACAGGCCTCGCTGCCCACGTTCCGCTGCTGGTAGAAGACATCTGGGCATGTGTGTGTGGGTGTGTGTGTGCGGGTGTGTGTGCACAGGTGTGCATGTGTGTGGGCGTGTGTGCAGGCGTGTGTGTGTGGGGCGTGTGTGAGTGTGCGTGTTGGTGTGTGTGCACAGACGTGTGTGCGGCCATGTGTGTGCGGGCACGTGTGTGGGCGTGTGTGCAGGCATGTATGTGGCTGTGTGTGCAGGCGTGTGTGCGGGCATATGTGCGGGCGTGTGTGTGTTGGTGTGTGTGGACAGGCGTGTGTGTGGCCGTGTGTGTGCGGGCACATGTGTGTGGGTGTGTGTGTGCGTGGGCACGTGTGGGTGTGTGTGCAGGCACGTGTGTGGGGGCACGTGTGTGGGGGCACGTGTGTGTGTGTGGGGCATGGGTATGCGGGCATGTGTGTGTGGGTGCGTGTGTGTGTGAGGGTGTGTGTGTGGGCAGAACAGCACCAAGATGTAAACAGCTGGCGCTCACTTGTGCACCACCAAAGCTAGAATGTTTCATCTCCCCTGGTGGCTTAGTAAGTGACAGAACAGCACCAGGATGTAAACAGCCGGCGCTATGCTTGCAGGGAGGCTGGAGGGGGCCAGCCACTCTCCGCACCTGCCACACGGTTGCTTGATTTGAGGCGGCACGTCCGGGGCCCACACCCCCTTCACCTTGGACATCACGTGCGGTCAATGCAGCATGTGCTCATTATGAAGCGGAGATTAGAATGCGGGTTCCATTTTAGATTGGACTTGACACTTCAAACATCCTGAAGAAGTTGTTCTCTAAGGGTGCTGTGCGGTGGGACTGAGCTTTTAATTAAAGGCAGGTGGGGTCACCGCCTCCTTCATGTTTCAAGTTCTCAGCTACACAGTGGAGGAGGAGAGCTCAGGGAAGGAAAACTTTTAGTTTAGTTTTTTTTTTTTGAGACAGGGTCTCACTCTCGCCTAGGCTAGAGTGCAGTGGTGTGGTCACAGCTCACTGCTAAGTTTTTAAGAGGTAACTTTCCGGTGGAAACTCCTGATCCACGCTGGTTACGGCAGGACCTAGAGCCTGGGATGCTCTTCCTGGGTTTAGGATTCAGCGAGCGAGGCCTGGTCTGGAGGAAAAGCGCCAGGCAGTGCCGTGGTGACTCCAGGCGGGGGCTGGCCACGGAGAGGTGTGCTGAGAAACTGTCTACCGCACCGCTTCGTACCTTTCATTCTATCCATGGACATATTTTAAAAGTTTGATTGATATATTTTTTTATAAAAGAAATAAAAAAGAATTAGCAAGCCCTTAGTAATAGGAATCCCAACTCTTTTTCTATAAACTTGGGCCACTCTTTCTCTTCCCCCATTTATCATCACGTAAAATAAAGAACAAAAGCAGAAAACATTTGTTCCCTAGGCTTCTGCGTCTCTGCTCCAATTCCTGGATGAGCAGGTGCCTCCTGACTTCACAGAGTGATGCCAGCTGCCATGGGCTGCTCCGCACACCCTCTCTTCATCTCTGAGCGCTTTTCACAGGGAGATTTCATGCTTTCACCCCAGTCAATGGGGCTCATGCTTTTGCCCCAGTCAAACCTAGCCTGCTGGTCCTGGGTGCAATGTGACATCTGAATCGCACCTGCCTGGTTGTAGGTACCAACTAATGGATGTTGATCTTGAGCACATCCTTCTCGGAAGTGGCTCTGGAGAGGCTGCTGTGGAAATTGTCATCAGGTGATGTGAGGTTAGTCACAATGGGCGATCAAAACTGTTGCTGGCTTAGACCCATATCCATCTCTTAAGCCTGTCAATTCAGAAGCTCTGCACATTGCTGAGAAAGGCAAAGGCCACAGCAAGAGAGAAAAAGACTGGGGAGAGAAAACCTCTAGACATTCAGGTCTCCCTGACAGCCAGTGCGAGGTAGCCCATGTGGAGATGCTCTGTCCTGCAGCACAGATGTCAGCTTCCGCTCCATCTGCAGCAACGGAGACCGTGTCTGCAGCTGGAGCGACGGACCAGGCTAAATGGGACAGATTTCCACTCAGCTCCGAGCCCTCAATAGACAAGGATCCCATCTCACTTCTCGTTTCTCTGGTGACCAGCACAGCCTGAGACACACAGATATATCACCTGTGGGTGTGGATAATGAACCCCGGTTACACAGCATTGAAAGCCCAGGGTCGTGCTCACCCATGGGTGCTGGATAATGACCCCAGTGACATGGCCCCAAAAGCCCAGGGTTCTATCAGAGTCACAGAGTCCCTGCAACTTGGAAGTCACCCAGTGCTGACATTTTAGGCAAGAGTTGAGACAATCCATGAGGTTCCATGGCCTACGTAATAATACTTTTGGTAGAACATTTTCCTGTATTTATAGACAATATGATAGCCACGCCATAAAAGAAATTTAAAAGTATATTAAGCACCTAAAATAATATTAATGTTTAAACATTAAAACACACTTCCTTTGGATCTGAAAAGGTAAGGTAAAAGAAGTTGTATAAAAGTCTCATTGCAGTGATACATGCCAATACTTTCACCATTTGCTTCCAGGGAAGTGTGCTCTGTCCCTGTGTGGATGCCTGTGTCCTGTGTGTGGCTGGAGTAGGACTTGGCTTGTGGGTGATCACGGAGATGGAGACTGAGAAGCAGACCCTAGCTTTGCTACTGACAAAAACCATGGGCAAATCACTGTTCTCTACAGTTCTTGAATCCCACAGGTGAAAAATGGAAATGTGTGTACAGGTTCCACCCACTCCACCTATGGCAAATCAAGAGAAAAGGTCAGCTGTGATGGATAAGGTCATTTTTTACCATACTCGTCTCTGATGTCTGGCCAGGCATAAAGAGAGGCTTTTGTGTCCCCAGATAGAAGGAAGCCATGGATGGCAGAGGATGTGCTCAGGGGGACAGGAGGATGTCGGGGGGAGGCAGGTGGGGAGGAGCAGGAGGGATGTGGCTTTGGAGTCAGAATACCAGAGTTGTATTCAGACTACGTGACCCTAGGCAAGTTTTACATTCCAGCTTCCTCGTCTGCAAAACAGGGACAAGAGTCCCTGTCACGTAGGGTAATTGCGTACATGGAGTTAGCTCCTAAATGAAAAATGTTTAACCTGGTGTCTGACCTAAAGGAACAATTGGTGGTAATTTATCCTCTTTTTCCAGTGCAACTGGTAGTGTGGTGTTTCTCTTTCAGGCTATTAGCCGCGCCATAAAATAAATTTAAAAGTATATTAGGCATTTAAAATAATATTAATGTTTAGACATTAAAACACATTTACTTTGGATCTAAAAAGATTAGTATAAAACCTGTCTCAGTCATCACGCCCACCTTCACTTGCTGCACCTCCAGGAAGCAGCCGGGTGGTAAGAGAGGCGAGAGGAGCCATGTGACAAGGAGGGTGCGTGGGAAAGTGGGCCCAGCCTGTGGATTGGCCATTATAAATACCGCTGTAAGACACAGGGCAGGCTCACCAGGACTGCCCTGCTCCAGAGAGCTCTTGATGGAGAGCATGCAGAAGGAAGGGCGTTGCGCATGTGATACTTTGATTTTGAGATCACATGAAGCAAACAGGTAGGGAAAACGTGTTGCTACTTCGGGAAATTGGTGAGAAGGATGAGAATCTCAAGATAGAGTGGCAAACCTACTTTAAAGGGATGATCAGCTATGGGAAGTCTTCCTGCTGTGGCACCCTGCGGACCATGCTGAGACGCTCTCGTTCCCTTACCTTTTCTAAGCCACACCCGAGCAGTGTAAACTCGCCACCCACACGTGGCCTGTCACCACCCATGTCACCAGACTCCCAGGAACACTCCGCTCAGCAGTCCGTTCTTTGGGATCTCCAGATGCCCTGTGCCTCTGATGCTTCAAGGCCAGACACTTGAGAGCCTTTTTGTTTTTCCCTTACAGCACTAGGTTTCGTCAGAAGTCGATTCCCATGAATTTCAACTAGAATTCTCAGGTTCTCTTCAACAAACTGTCCTTGGTGCTTTGCAGAAAGAACCTGTGAGTCAGCTTCCCAGATGAGCATCTCAGTGACAATGATGGTGTCTCACGGCTCCTTCAGTTATGAAGGGCACTGAGCTGTTCTGGACTGAGAGGGGTCAGCTCCTCCCACGCAGCCTTCTGAGCCCTGAGGCAGGCTGGACACAACAGGCATTGAGAACAGAAACCTTTAGCGCTACAGGGAAACCTTAGAGACCTCTATTCTTTTTTGGAGCCTTCTTTTTTTGTAGTTGTTTTTGAGCAGGGTGTGGCAGGCAGGCAGAAGCTCCAACGTGATCTCCTGCTCTGCTGCGGTGCTCATACCGATGAGTGTGCTGTTTCTTTCTTTCTTTTTTTCACTTTTAAAAAATGTATTTATTTATTGTGTGTGTGTGTGTGTGTGTGGCTTAGATTCTATTTTTTTATTTCAGTAGGTTTTTGGGGAATAGGTGGTGTTTGGTTACATGATTAAGTTCTTTAGTGGTGATTTCTGAGATTTGGGTGCACCCATCACCCAAGCCGGGTACCCCATACCCAATGTGTAGTGTTTTATCCCTCACCCCCCTCCCACCCTTTCCCTCATGTCACCAAAGTCCATTGTATCATTCTTATGCCTTTGCATCCTCATAGCTTAGCTCCCACTTATGAGTGAAAACAAACGATATTTGGTTTTCCATTTCTGAGTTACTTCACTTACTTCTGAGTTACTTCACTTAGAATAATGGTCTCCAATTCCATCCAGGTTGCTGCAAATGCCATTATTTCCTTCTTTTTTTGTGACCGAATAGTATTCCATAATATATACACATATATACAACATTTTCTTTATCCACTCATTGATTGAGGGCATTTGGGCTGGTTCCATATTTTTGCAATTGCAAATTGTGCTGTTATAAACATGCATGTACAAGTATGTTTTTCATATAATAACTTCTTTTCCTCTGGGTAGATACCCAGGAGTGGGATTGCTGGATCAAATTGTGGTTCTTTAAGGAATTTTAGTTCTTTAAGGTATTTTCACACTGTTTTCCATGGTGGTTGTACTAGTTTACATTCTTGAAAACAGTGTAAAAGTGTTCCCTTTTTACCACATCCACGCCAACACCTATTATGTTTTGATTTTTTGATTATGGCCATTCTTGCAGAAGTAAGGTAGTATCGCATTGTGGTTTTGATTTGCATTTCCCTGATCATTGGTGATGTTGAGCATTTTTTTCATATGTTTTTTGGCTATTTGTACATCTTCTTTTGAGAATTGTCTATTCATTTCCTTAGCCCACTTTTTGATTTTTTTTTTCTTGCTGATTTGTTTGAGTTTGTTGTAGATTCTGGATATTAGTCCTTTGTCAGATGCATAGTTTGCAAAGATTTTCTCCCACCTGTGGGCTGGCTGTTAACTCTGCTTATTATTTCTTTTGCTGTGCAGAAGCCTTTTAGTTTCATTAAGTCCCATCTATTTATCTTTGTTTTTGTTGCTTTTGCTTTTGGGTTCTTGGTCATTAAGTCTTTGCCTAAGTAAATGTCTAGAAGGTTTTTCCCAATGTTATCTTCTAGAAATCTTATAGTTTCAGTTCTTAGATTTAAGTCTTTGATCCGTCTTTAGTTGATTTTTGTATAAGGTGAGAGAGGAGGATCCAGTTTCATTCTCCTACGTGTGACTTGCCAATTATCCCAGCATCACTTGTTGAATAGGATATCTTTTCCCCACTTTACATTTTTGTTTGTTTTGTGGAAGATCAGTTGACTGTAAGTATTTGGCTTCATTTTTCATTTCTCTGTTCTGATCCGCTTGTCTATATGTCTTTTTTTTTTATACCAGTACCATGCTGCTTTAGTGACTTTGCTGAATTCATTTGCCAGTTCTAGGAGCTTTTTGGATGAGTCTTCAGGGTTTTCTAGGTATACAATCATGTCATCAGCAAACAGCAACAGCGTGACTTCTTTTTTTTCCAGTTTGGATGCCCTTTATTTCTTTTTCTTGTCTGAGCTCTGGCTAAGACTTCCTGTGCTATGTTGAATAGAAGTGGTAAAAGCAGGCATCCTTGTCTTGTTCCAGTTCTCAGGGGAAATGCTTTCAGCTTTTTCCCATCCAGTATAATGTTGGCTGTGGGTTTGTCATAGATATATTTTATTACCTTAAGATATGTAGCTTTTATGCTGATTTTGCTGAAGGTTTTAATCCTAAAGGAATGCTGGATTTTGTCAAATGCTTTTTCTGTGTCTATTGAGATGATCATGTGATTTTTATTTTTAATTCTGTTTATGTGGTGTATCACATCTATTGACTTGTGGATGTTAAACTATCCCTGCATCTGTGGTATAAAATCCACTTGATCACAGTAAATTATCTTTTTGATATGCTGTTGGATTCAGTTAGCTAGTATTTTGTTGAGGATTTTTGCATCTATGTTCATCAGGGATATTGATCTGTTGTTTTCTTTTTTTGCTATGTCATTTCCTGCTTTTGGTGCTAGGGTGATACTGGCTTCATAAAATGATTTACGGAGGATTCTCTCTTTATCTTTTGGAATAATGTCAGTAGGATCGATACCAATTCTTTGAATGTCTGATATAATTCAGCTATGAATCCATCTGGTCCTGGACTGTTTTTTGTTAGTAACTTTTTAATCACCATTTCAATCTTGCTGCTTGTTATTGGTCTATTTAGAGTTTCTATTTCTTCCTGGTTAAATCTAGTAGGGTTGTATATTTCCAGGAATTTATCCATCTCCTCTAGGTTTTCTAGTTTATGCATGTAAAGGTGTTTATAGTAGCCTTGAATGATCTTTTGTATTTCTGTGGTATCAATTGTAACATCTCCCATTTCATTGCTAATTGAGCTTGTTAGGATCTTCTCTCTTCTTTTCTTGTCTAATCTCACTAATGGCCTATCAATTTTATTTGTCATTTCAAAGAACCAGCTTTTTGTTTCATTTACCTTTTGTATTTTTTTTTTCAATTTCATTTAGTTCTGTTCTGATCTTGGTTATATCTTTTCTTCTGCTGGTTTGGGTTTGGTTTGTTCTTGTTTCTCTAGCTCCTTGAGGCATGACCTTAGATTGCCTATTTGTGCTCTTTCAGACTTTTTGACGTAGGCATTTAGTGCTATGAGCTTTCCTTTGAGCTCCACAGTTGTGTCACTATTATCGTTCAGTTCAAAAAATATTTTAATTTCCATCTTGATTTCATTGTCGACTCAATGATCATTTGGGAGCAGGTTATTTAATTTCCATACATTTGCATGGTTTTGAGGGTTCCTTTTGGAGTTGATTTTCAGTTTTATTCCACTATGGTCTGAGAGAGTACTTGCTATAATTTTGATTTTCTTAAATTACTTGTTTTGTGGCCTATCATATGGTCTTTCTTGGAAAATGTTCCATGTGCTGATGAATAGAGTGTATATTCTGTAGTTGTTGGGTAGAATGTTCCGTAAATATCTGTTAATAAGTCCATTTCTTCTAGGGTATAGTTTAAGTCCATTGTTTCTTTGCTGACTTTCTGTCTTGATGATCTGTCTAGTGCTGTCAGTGGAGTATTGAAGACCCCCACTATTATTTTGTTGCTATCTATCTCATCTCTTAGGTCTAGTAATAATTGTTTTATAAATTTGGGAGCTCCAGTGTTAGGTGTATATATATTTAGGATTGTGATATTTTTCTGTTGGATTAGTCCCTTTATCATCATTATATAATGTCCTTCTTTGTCTTTCTAAGTACTGTTGCTTTAATGTTTGTTTCGTCTGATACAAGAATAGCTACTCTTGCTTGCTTTTGGTGTCTATTTGCCTGGAATATCTTTTTCCACCCCTTTATTTTAAGTTTATGTCAGCCTGATGTGTCAGGTGAGTCTCTTGAAGACAGCAGATGCTTGGTTGGTGAATTCTTATTCATTCTGCCATTCTGTATCTTTTAAGTGGGGCATTTAGGCCATTTACATTCAATGTTAGTATTGAGATGTGAGGTACTATTCTATTCATTGTGCTATTTGTTGCCTGAATACCTATTTTTTTCTTCATTGTGGTGTTGTTTTATAGGTCCTGTGAGATATATGCTTTAAGAAGATTATATTTTGGTGTATTTCAAGGATTTGTTTCACGACTTAGAGCTCCTTTTATCAGTTCTTGTAGTGCTGGTGCAGTAGTGGCGAATTCTCTCAGCATTTGTTTGTCTGAAAAAGACTGTATCTTTCCTTCATTTATGAAGCTTAGTTCTGCTGGATACAAAATTCTTGGTCGATAATTGTTTTATTTAAGGAAGCTAGAGATAGGACCCCAATCCTTTCTATAATAGCTCGTAGGGTTTCTCCTAAGAAATCTGCTGTTATTCTGATAGGGTTTCTTTTGCAGGTTACCTGATGCTTTTGCTTCACAGCTCTTAAGATTCTTTCTTTCATCTTGACTCTATATAACCTGATGACTACATGCCTAGACAATGAACTTTTTGTGATGAGTTTCCCAGTGTTATTTGAGCTTCTTATATTTGGATGTCTAGGTCTCTAGCAAGGCTTGAGAAGTTTTCCTTGATTATTCCCTCAAATATGTTTTCCAAACATTTAGATTTCTCTTCTTCCTTAGGAAGAAGAGAAAGGTTTGGTCGTTTAATATAATCCCAAACTTCTTGGAGGCTGTGTTCATTTAATTTTTTTTTTTTGTCTTTGTCTTTGTTGGATTGGGTTAATTTAAATGTCTTGCCTTCAGGCTCTGAAGTTCTTTCTTCTACTTGTTCAATTCTATTGCTGAGACTTCCCAGTGCATTTTACAATCCTCTGTGTCCTTCATTTCCAGAAGTTGTGATTTTTCTATTTATGCTATCTATTTCATTGGAGAATTTTTCATTCATATCTTGTATCTTTTTTTTTTTTTTTAATTTCTTTAAGTTGGACTTCACCTTTCTCTGGTGCCTCCTTGATTGGTTTAATAGTTGACCTTTTGAATTCTTTTTTTGTTAATTCAGAGATTTTGTCTTGGTTTGGATCCATTGCTGGTGAGGTAGTGTGATCTTCTGGAGGTGTCAAAGAACCTTGCTTTGTCATATTACCAGAATTGTTTTTCTGGTTCCTTCTCATTTGGGTAGACTATGTCAGAGGGAAGATCTGGGACTCAAGGGCTACTTTGCAGATTCTTTTGTCCCACAGGATACTCCCTTGAGGTGGTGCTCTCCCCTTTTGCCTAGGGATGGGGCTTCCTGAGAGCTGAACTGAAGTGATTGTTATTTCATTTCTGGGTCTAGCCTCCCAGTGAAGTTACTGGGCTCTGGCTTGGTACTGGGGACTGTCTGCAAAGAGCCCTGTGATGTGATCTATCTTCAGGTCTCTCAGCCATAGATACCAGCACCTGCTCCAGTGGAGGTAGTAGGGGACTGAAGTGGGCTCTGTGAGGGGTCCTTGGTTGTATTTTTGTTAAGTGTGCTGGTTTTGTGTCGGTTGGCCTCCATCAGGGAGGTGGTGCTTTCAAGAGCACATCAGCTGTGGTAGTATAGGGAGGATCAGGTGGTGGGTGGAGCCATAGAGGGCCCAAGAGATTATGTCCTTTTTCTTCGGCTACCAGGGCTGGTAAAGAAAGACCATGACATGGGAGCAGAGTTAGGCACGTCTGAGCTCAGACTCTTCTTGGGCGGGGTTTGCTGTGGCTTCTGTGGGGGACAGGGGTGTGGTTCCCAGGCCAATGGAGTTATGTTCCCAGGGGCCATCTCTGTTGTATCACACAAGCTGCCATGGAGGTGGGCAAATGCCAGCAGCCAAGCCTCACCCAGCTTTTACACAGCCCACAGCTTGAAAGGCTAGTCTCACTCACACTGTGCCTCACAAATGCACCAAGTTTATTTCTAGGCAGCTGGTGAGCAGGGCTGAGAACTTACCCCAGGCTACAAGCCTCCTGCTAAGAAAGCAAGCAGACTCACAGTTGCTCAGATGTTCCATGGAGCCTGCAGCAGCAATCCACCTCCTTCAAAGAGTTTGTGGATTCTCTCGGCTTACTTGGTATGTTTCTGCAGTAGTTCTTGGAGCAAAAGTTCACAGTGTGGGTCTCCACATGCTGTGCTGTCCATCCGAGTGGGAGCTGCAAGTTAATCCTGCCTCCTGTCTGCCATTTTTTTTATCTCCTCTGCTTCTGTCTTCCTCCTCCCATCCGTGTGCTGTTTCTACAAAATCTTGATACTGCTGGTGTGAAAAAGCCAACTTATTTCAGAAATTTATAGACATTTGTGTGAAGGAGAAAGTGTTCCATTTCTGTCCTCTTCATGTCCCAGGGCCCACATTTGTTTTTTATGTCGTTTGTCATCCTCTACATTTTGGGAGAAAATGGAGGTAAAGAAGGCTATGCAGAGGAGAGTAAGCCACATGACGAGATGAGTGGACATCAGTGTCAGAGAACAGCAACTGCTGAGTTCGGAGAGCATGCTGTCAGGAAACATCTTTCCTTTAGATGGAGCTTTTGTGTTCTTGTGTGGATTTTTTGGTTAAGCATGGCTTCCCAGGCTCTCTAAGAGATTTGCAGATTGGCATTTGGTACCTAGAACAAGATTCTAAAAATGGTTTAAACTGATCCTATGCAGCTAGGGGACATTGTCATTACCTTCAGTCCTTGTATGCAGGTCTCTAGACTTTACAGGGTTATATAAATAATTAGAATAACTAAAACAATTAGTGGGTGTTTTAGAGTCTATGAGGGTAAATATGAAAATGAATCTCTGCTTGCTGAACTTCGCTTAAGTTCTAAAGTTCCATAGTTATGCCCAACAGCTATCATGAGAAGAAGATGGATGAAGAGAGATAGTTCTTCATACAGCCAAATTGGCTGGCAAAGATTACTCACAGGCCTCTGTCAACTTCTCCACCCCTGTCCTGCAACATACAGCTCAATGTTTCCAGATGTACCAAGTTTCATGGTTTCTTATTTTACACACCCTTGGGATACCTCCTGCTGAACCTGGAACTCTCTCTTGCTATGTCAGGTCCAAGAGAAACATTTAATGGCTCAAAAGTGGAGTGAAGGTGTGGGATTGGTGGCATGTGTTAAGTATCTTTGCCATGTCTATCATGATATTGTTTTAAAAGATGAGAGTCATGAAGGTCCCATGAACACATTTTGAGCTGGTAATTTTTGAACTCCCATGACTCAAAATCAAACCATATCTGTTTGTTTTTGTTTAATTTTCCAAGTTTTATATAGCGTTCCCATAAATAAAACATTGTGTTTTGAGAATGTGAGGGCATGAAAACAAATATAGTTTAGCCAACAGCAATACCTCATATTCTGGTCTTTGGAGCTGTTTCTCAGGCACCCTGAATTTTATAGTAAAAAATTATTCTGGGGCTCCAAATACGTTAGTAACACGGAAATTTATATATTTATATAAATATATAAATATTTATATATTTATATAAATTTCCATGTTACTAACATATATATATGTAAAATAAAATGTTAAATACATTTTTGTGCAAAATCTTGTTTTATGCCATAATCAGCAAGAACATGGGACTCTCACCAGTATTGATAGGCTGTGACTGCAGTTGAGTGCCCTCTGCACTGGCTGTGGCAAAGTTCTCAGTTTATATCCTGATTTATCTGTAGGATGGAAGTAAGCTTGAGAGCTAGTTTTTCTCGTCAGTGACCTATATTGATGACAATGTGCCCATGACCTATATCCACAAACTTATTATGTTTAGACATATTTGTGGGTTGATGACCAGCAACACTTTTTAAAGGGTCTCATTCTTTCCCTGGGATATTTTCAGGATGACCATATATAAATATACAAATATTCCCATATATTTTGATTTTCAGGGCCACTAATTCTTCTCAGCAACACTATAGTCCCTACCTAAGTACTGATTCAATAGTAGACATGAGCGAGAGTTTTGGTTGCCTAGGTAAGGTGCTATAATTGATAAAATATTGAAGATAAGTTTTTGAAAGAACAGGAAAGGTAAGGGATGAGTAAATATAGTAAAAGAAAAATAGGGCTCCTAATTAGTAGAATGAAAGCTTAGGTAGGTGAAGTGTGATGATGTGAGAAAACATGTCATCTCTCAAAGATGGGAAGAAGTCTTAGACATCAAACAATCTCAAACAATCTCAAATCATCCACTAAGTGAAATTTAGGAAAAGTTTATTTTTTTAATCAAAAAGTGGGCTTGACAGATTTTTTGATAGATCCATAATGTGGGAAATGTGTCAGGCAAAAAAAAAATTTGGACTAAATTAGAGGTGGGATAATCAGAGGAAAGTATAATTAAATTAGTCAATTAATTAAACAGTAGTCAGTGAGATAGTGTATCAGTTAATTTTGGCTAGGTAACAAATGACTTCAAAACTTAGTAGTTAAAATAATAGTCATTGTATTCAGCTCACAATTATGTAAGTTAGATGGGTGGTTCTTCGGCCACTCTCTCGAGGGCTCTTTCATTCAGTGGACAGTTGGCAGGTCTGTTGGTGGCCAGGGGTAGCTGATGGATGATGTAGGATGGCCTCACTTAAGAGTCTGGTGTTTGGCAGGGTGTTGGCCAGGGGTTAGCTAATTATTAGCTGAGGTTTTTTATTTATTCGCCATCTGTTTTTTCACTTATCAGGATAGCTTAGCTTCATTCACATGCCAGTCTTAAAATTCCAAGTTGGAAACCCAACTATATCAATAATTATGTTAATTGTAAATGGGCCAAATATTACAATTAAATTGCAGAGATTGTCAGACTGAATAAAAATGTAAGACTTAATTACATGTTGCCTGCAAGAGACTTTAAATATAAAGAAACATAAGTTGAAAGTAAAATGATGAAAAAAAAATACCAGGAAATCAATATAAGAAAGTTAAATTGGCTATATTAGTACCAGACAATGTAGACTTAAATTCAGGAATTATTACAAGAAATAAAAAGGAGTGTTTAATAGTTATACAATTTCAAGTTTGTAGGAAGACCAAATAATCATTAGTGATGTAGTGCCTCAAAATAAATGAAAGAAGCATGATAGAATGAATGGGAGAAAAAGCCAAATACAAAATTACAGTGAAGATTTTTAACATCGTTTCTCAGAAATTGGTACAACTGCCCCCAAATCTAGAAAACACCCAAATTCTTGGAAATTAAATCAACACATTTTTAATAACTCATGGGAAAAGGATGAAAGCCCTAGAAACATTTTTATAAATATTTGAACTCTATGAAAATAAACATAGCAATACCAGTGTTTATAAGAAAATCCAGAGCTTTTAATGCTGATATTAGAAAATAACAATAAATGTATTCTGTATTTCCACCTAAGGAATGAGAAAAAGAAAAAAATTAAACCCAAATAAATAGAATAAGGTAAGTAATAAAGAGCTGAAATAAGTAAAATAGAGAAATGTAAACAATAAAGACAATTATAAATACTGTAAATTGGTTCTTTGAACAGAAAAAAAAATACAAGCCTCTAGAAATACCAATCAAGAAAAATGGTAAAACACAAACTTACTATCATCAGAAATAAAAAAGCAGATCTCACTGCAATTTCTACAAAAATTTAGAAATATCATGAGGGAATATTATGAACAAAATTATTCCAGTAAGTTTGATAACTTGGAGAAAATGGAGAAATTCCTTGACACACAGCTTAATAAAAATGACACAAAAATAAGTTAAAAATTTGAATAACCGTATATCTAGTAAAAAATTTGGACCTTTGTATTAAAGGATATTGAAGCTTCTAAAAACAACCTTGTCATAAAGATGCTTTGAGTCTAGGTGGCGCTATCTAGAATAATACGCTGGAAGGAATAACAGAAACTTAAACTCTGACGGAAAGTAGAGGACAGTGGAGGACACGTTGCAGTGCATTCTGTGAGCCCACGCAGCCCTGATACCAAACACGACACAGGCGTTATTCTCCAGGAACATAATCTCAAAAGCCTTGTAACAAAGTACTGGCAAATAAAAGGATAAAAGATCATTATCAAGTGGGATATATCCCAGGAATACAAGGTTGATTTAACATTTGAAAAATCTATCAATAAAAATCAGTATGTTAACAGAATATAGAAGAAAAATGATATGATCATTTTAATATACGTAGAAAATATTTGATGACATTAAACATGGATTCATGTTAAATAAAACTTTCAGCAAGAGTAAACATAGAATAAAAAGAAACATCCTTAATCTGTTAATGGGCATCTATGAAAAACCTACAGCTCATTTAGTGGTGAAATGCTGAAGGCTTTCCTCCCACAGTCAGGAACGAGACAAAGATATTATTTCTGATTATGTCAAGTCAACATTGAACCAGAGCTTTTAGTGCAGTCACACAAGAAAAAGAAATAAAAAGGTATATAGATTGGGAAGAAAGAAGCAAAACTGTCTTTGCTCACATATGTCACAATTATTTATGCAGAAAATTCTAAGGAATATACAAAATAACTATGAGAATTAGTAAGTGAATTTAGCAAGGCTATAAGATACAAAATAAATGTAAAAATTGATGCTTCCATATGATAGCATTGATCATGTGGAAAGTGAGATTAAATGTTATTTATAATAGAATGAAAAAACAAAGTATTTAGGAGCATATTTTATAAAAATGAGCAAAACATATACAGTGAAATTAAAGGAGACCTAAGAAAATGGAGATAGAACTATTTTCATTAATTTAGACACTCAATCTTGTTAAGAATTCAAATATCCACAAATAGGTTTTAGATTCAATGCAACCCCAATCAAAATCTCAACAGTATGCTTTTGAAAAAAATTACAAGCTAAATCTAAAATTTATGTGGAATGCAAAGGACTCAGAATAACCCAAATACTTCTGATAAGGAAGAACAAAACAGCAGGACACAATCTACCTAATTTCAAGACTCACTATAGAGCTCCAGCAATAAAGACAGTGTGATATTATATTAGTACACACATGGACCATTCCATCAATGAAACAAGCAGAAGCACAGAATAGACACCCACATGGGAAGTAAATTGAATTCTGACAAAAGTTCTAGAAAAGTTAAATGGAGAAACGAATATTTTCTTTTAAATGGTGCTGGAATAACTGAAAGAAAACGTGGAGAAAAAGTAACCTGTATCCCTACTTCTCACTACACATGTAAATTATGGTTCATAGATTAATACAAAATATAAGCTATCACTATTAAGCTTCTAAAAGTAAACATAGGATAATATTCTGGCAACATTGGAGTAGGCAAAAGGTTCTTACAGAGAACAAAATAAGGCATTTACCTAAGGAACAAATTGGAAAATTAAGCTGTATCAAAGTTAAAAATTCTTCTATTTAAAACAGATCATTAAGACAACACAAAAGCAAAACAGGCTTAGAGAAAATATTCATAATACACATATCATGCAAAACATTTCTGTAAAGAACATATAGAGCTCCAACAAATAAAAATAAATAAATACAAATGATTCAATGACTTATACATATATTCTACCAAAGAATATATTCGTGTTCAATAAAAACATTAAAATATCAAAAATATTAGATATGAGGGTAATGTAATTAATGTCAGATGATACCACTTTGCATAGTATATACCATTTGCTAAGATTAAAAATTCAACCACACTGATTGTTGAGGTGGTCGCAAAGCACCTTAAACCCTCACAGATGCTCAGGAAGGGCCATAGACCTTGCGAGCACTTTGGAAACTAGCATTTCTCATTAAGGTGAAAATACACCTGCTCTGTGACTCTTATACTGCACTGGTATTTAGCCAAAAAGTATAAAAATAACCATCCACAAAAATACTTGTACAAGAATGTTTGTAGTAGCTTTACTCATAATTGCCAGAGACTTAACCAATCCAAGTACCCATCAATCTGAAAACAGATTTTAAAAAGATGATATAATCATACATACAGCAAACTACTACTGAGCAATAAAAAGGAATTGCACACAACAACACAATCTGAAAAATATGGTGAGGAAAAAAAAACCCAGGCGTAAGAGTATGTACTGCATGATTCTCTTGATAGGAAGTGTAAGAACAGACACTGTCTTGACAGGAACCAGAGCCTCAGTGCCTGCAGGAGTTGATGGCTGTTTCCTGGTGCAGTTGGAGCAGAATGGGATGTTCTGGGACAACAGAGATGTTTACCCATCTTGACTAGTGTGGTCATCTGAAGAATGGCCTCCAAAGACATCCTGAGAACCTGGGAATGTTGCATGGATGAGGGAATTTGCAAATGTGATTAAGTTGAGGAGCCTGAAATTTGTGGATCACGCTGGGTTACCCCAGTGAGCTCTAAATGTAATCACATGTGTCTTTATGAAAGGGGGGCAGAGGGAGATTTGCAGACAGATGAGGAAGAAGATGAGAAAACAATGGACACAAGAAAGAAAAGGTGATGCAATTCACGGACCCAAGCCAATAAATGAGGGTGACCTGCAGATGCTAGAGAAGGGAAGGAAGCAGATGGGCTCTAGAGCCTCCACAAGAAGCAGGGCCCTGCCATCACCTTGATTTTGTCCCAGTGAAACCCATTGGTCATTTAGCTGCCAGCACTCTGTGAGCATAAATGTGTGTTGGTTTAAGCCATGAAATTTGCAGTAATTTGTTAAAGCTGCCATGGGAAACTAATACAACTGGAGTGGTAGTTCCATGAATGCATGCATTCACCAAACCTTAACATGTTCCCTTCGGATACTGGCAGGATAGTTCCATGAATGCATATGTTCACCCACACACTAACATGTACCCTTGAAATACTAGTATGATAGTTCTATGAATGCATGTGTTCACCACATACTAACATGTACCCTTCAGATACGGGCATGATAGTGCCCTGAATACACGTGTTCACCAAACCCCAACATGTACCCTTCAGATACTGGCATGATAGTTCCATGAATCCATGTGTTCACCAAATCCCAACATGTACTTTTCAGATATGGACATGGTAGTTCCATGAATGCATGTTTTCACCAAAGACCAACATGTACCCTTCAGATACTGGCATGATAGTTCCATGAATGCATATGTTCACCAAACTAAAATATGTACTTGATATGGTTTGGCTGTGTCCCCACCCAAATCTCATCTTGAATTGTAGCTCCCATAATCCTCACATGTTGTGGAAGGGTCCTGGTGGGAGGTAATTGAATCACAGGGGTGGATTTTTCCTGTGCTGTTCTCATGACAGTGAGTAAGTCTCACCAGATCCGATGATTTTATAAAGGGCAGTTCCCCTGAAAATGCTCTCTTGCCTGCTGTTATGTAAGACATGCTTTTGCTCTACCTTCACCTTCTTGCCATGATTGTGAGGCATAGCCACCCATGTTGAACTGTAAGTCAATTAAACCTCTTTCCTTTATAAATTGCCCAGTCTCAGGTATGTCTTCACAGCAGTATGAAAATGGACTAATACAGCAAATTGGTACTGGGAGTGGGGTGCTGCTGTAAAGATACCCAAAAATGTGGAAGTGACTTTGGAACTGGGTAACAGGCAGAGGTTGGAACAGTTTGGAAGGATCAGAAGAAGATACAAAAATGTGGGAAAGTTTGGAACTTCCTAGAGACTTGCAGAGCTCAGAAGACAGGAAGATGTGGAAAAGTTTGGAACTTCCTAGAGACTTATTGAATGGCTTTGACAAAAATGCTGATAGTGATATTGACAATAAAGTCCAGGCTGAGGTGGTCTCAGATGGAGATGAACAACTGTTGAGAACTGGAGTAAAGGTCACTCTTGCTATGCTTTAGCGAAGAGACTGGCAGCATTTTGCCCTTGCCTTAGAGATCTGTGGAAATCTGAACTTGAGAGATGATTTATGGTATCTGGTGGAAGAAATTTCTAAGCAGCAAAGAGTTTAAGAGGAAGCAGAGTATAAAAATTTG